>NW_026019927.1:0-230341 GCF_900185275.1 Solanum verrucosum
AGCTCTCGCGTTGGCTCAGGTTTATTAACACCTAAAAATGATAAACTACCCATAGATCTTCTACTAAGGGAATTGGCTACCACATTCACCTTTCCTGGATAATATAAAATATCCATGTCGTAGTCTTTCAGTAACTCAAGCCATCGATGTTGTCACAAATTTAAATCCTTCTATCTAAAGATATATTGAAGGCTCTTATGATCTGTGAAGATGTGAACATAAACGTCACACAAATAGTGTCTCCAGATCTTTAACGCATGTACCACTGCAGCGAACTCTATATCGTGGGTCAGATAGCTCTTCTCATGCTTCCTTAACTACCTTGAAGCATATGGATAGCCTTACCATGTTGCATTAGAACACTTCCCAACCTAACACCAGGAGCATCGTAGTACACCGCATAGCCCTCTGAACCCTCTAGTAATGCTAGAACTGGTTTTGATGTCAACCTGTCCTTCATCTCCTGGAAACTATGCTCGCAAGCCTCAGTCCATTGGAACTTAGCTGCATTTTGAATCATATTCGTTAATGGTGTTGAAGGTGAAGAAAACCCCTCTACAAACATTTTGTAGTACCCAACTAATCCTAAAAAACTATGAACCTAATTGGAGTCATCGGTCTGGCCAAGTCTTTATGGCCTCAATATTTTATGTATCAATTGTAATGCGTGCATCTGATACAATATGGCCTAGGAAAGCCATAGAGCTCAACCAGAACTCACACTTAGAGAACTTTGCGTAAAGTTCCTGCTCTCGAAGAACCTGAAGGACTGCTCGCAAATATCTACATTCTCAGCTTTCAAATGCGACTAGACCAAAATATCATCAATAAATACAATCACAACCGTATGTAGATATGGCCTGAATATACTATGCATCTGGTCCATAAACACTGTAGGGTCATTGGTCAATCCAAAAGGCATAACCAAAAACTCAAAATGCCCATATCTAGTTCTAAAAGTTGTCTTTGGAATATCTTTCTCCCGAACTCATAACTGATGGTACCCTGATCTCAAATCAATCTTCGAGAAGTACTTAGCACGTTGTAGTTGATCAAACAAGTCATCGATCCTCGGAAGGGGATATCTATTCTTTATAGTAGCCTTGTTTAGTTGTTGATAATCAATACACATCCTTAGTGAGCCATCTTTTTTCTCACAAATAATACTGGTGCACCCCATGGTGAAACACTAGGACTAATATAGCCTTTATCAAGCAAATCTTTCAGCTGATCCTTCAACTCCTTCAGCTCAGCAGGAGTCATTCTATAAGGAGGGATAGATATGGGTTGTGTACCTGGTAGAATATCGATAGCGAAATCAATTTCCCATTCTGGAGGGATACTAGGAAGCTCGTCTGGAAATACATCTAGAAACTTATTAACTATCAGAATAGACTGAAGAGTCAGTGGTTCTGCATCTATATCATGAACGCAAACAAGATGATAAATACAACCCTTAGTAATCATCCTCCTCGACTTAAGATAGGAAATAAACCTACCTTTCAGCATTGATGTATCACCTTTCCATTCCAGAAATGCCTCTCCTGGAAAGTGGAATCTAACAATCTTTGTACGACACTCAACATTAGCATAACAAGACGCTAACCAGTCCATACCCATAATTACGTCAAAATCGACTATCTCTAACTGTACCAGGTCTACAGAGGTCTGACGGTCGATAATTTCTACCGTGTAACGTCGATAGACTCTTCTGGTAATAATAGACTCACCAACTAGTGTAGATACAATAGAGGGTCTATCTAATGACTTTGCTACTATACATAACTTCCCCACAATAAATGGGGTAACATAAGATTGAGTAGATCCATGATCTACCAAATCATAAACACAATGACAATAATCATTTAATGCACCTGTCACAACATCTGGTGATGACTCTAAGACCTGTCTACCGGCTAGTGAATATGTACGGTTCAGGCCACTACCAGAACTAGATGTTGTCTCTCTTCCTCCGCCTCTGCCTCTACCTATTGAAGTCTGGGTCCACGTCTTCTAGACTGTGCTGATGAGGAGGAACCTACTACTGACCCGATCGACAGACCTATCCAATCCTAACCTATGGTCGGGTAGTTCCTCCACCCTTGACCCTGATGTCCACAAGAATAACAACCTGTGGAACCCTGCCTGCACCTCCCTAAATGCATCCTACCGTAAGTAGCGCAATGCAGCAGTGCTTTCCTAGCCTGGCCTGAACCCCTCTACTGCTGAGAGCATAGTGCTCGTGAACCCTCACCAAGGCCTGACTGTCCCTGACGATCAAATCTACTACCTTATAACTGTTGTGGTGGATATCTAGGTGGTTGTGACGACACATGAGTACCCCCTAGACGTAACACGGTGTACTTGATCCTGAAGGGGTCTCATACAAACATCTAGCATCATCATAACATGACATAGAAATAATGCAGAAAAATTTAAAACTTTTACAATAGAAGTCCAACTTAATTTTTCATAAATGAAAAAATCATAGGAATCTAGACTTTGTCTCATAGACAATCTAAAACATTGGAATACAAAGTTTGTGACTTAGTCTTTTACATCAATAAAAGTCTCTTTATGAGAAGTACAATAGAAACTACGAAATGGATAATCTGTCCTCAAACTTGAGGACTCACCACAACTTGTAGATAAGCAATCCAAGTCTTCTGCAAGAAAGGAGAGTGTATGTCACCTAGCTTGAACCTACACTTATCAAAATTTAGAAGAAGAAGGGGTTAGTACAAATATGTACTAAGTATGGAAACATGCATAAAATCCTTTAAATATGATAAAAAAGACATTCTAGTTGAAAAGTTATCTTTTATCACCTTTGGAAACCAACATGCATTTTCAATGTCAAAGACAGGCCATATCACATTTATAATCACAACATAGTAACAACAACACCGTAGGCACCCCTAAGGAACACTTGTGCAATGTATGGTTGGTATCCCATAACACTAACCATACTAAGTACTCCCTTGAAGCTACCTTATTCATACAAATAATCTTTAGACCTCATCATAAACAATAGAAATCAATAAAGAACTAGTCATGTACTTTACTTTAACATAAGGAAAGTCATTCATAACAACTATCAATTCAACATACATGCATTCATTCATATCTCATCATTACATAAACGAACCATCCCATAACATCCTACCAAGTGTACTTGTGCAATGTAAAAGTGAAGTCCCATACCCCCACTCCTACTAAGTAAACTCACCAAGAAGTCATAGTGTAGTTCATGTCTCTTCGATTATCATATAGGGAAGAATAGCCATAACCGACATAGACCATGTGAGCTACATATATAGAATCCGGTGTCGTGTAACCCCACACAAAAAAAATGTGTCCTACTTGCCTAAGGTAGAACTAAATGTGTTAGCTTTTAGGTGGATCCACTAGCTAAGTCCTATGTTGGCACATAGTTATGGGATATGGAGATTGATTCTAGAAACCCGACCTATTTCATTGACGGAAGGGCCTTTACCTCATTGATCCATATCCACTTGGTACGAAGCATTATCTCCCAAATTATACATAATTAGTCATTGAATTGTATTTACATCTGTGAAGTAGTGTTCTACCCTTCATTCAATACATTTCATAAAATAGCTCATAGACTCATTTAGGTGAGAACAGGTGAGAACTAACTTTCAACCTTATAATTATCATTAACATGTGAGTAAACCTTTCACTTTATTGTTCATAGTGTTTTCATCAGAATTAACCTTTCAATCAACACAACAACATCAACATCAACATCATTCTAGACAAGTCAAACATGAACAAGTGTAAGGATAAGGGGAGAATGACCTTCCAAAAATACCTCAATTTACACAATAGTCATAGGATCTTTACCTTTCAAGTGAATCGTAAGTTCACATACATCCTTCATCAATTATGAACAATTCTTCACAACTTACCCCCTTCAAGGGTCATGAACCAAGTGTCACAATAACACTTAGAAATACTAATTTAAGCATGAATAAAATAAGATTCAATAATAAAATTAACATAGACACAATTCATGGTAATCATCTTGCATCAATACACCCATCACAATTCATGAAATTGGGGTTATGAGGTAGTTCATGGGTTCATGGGGAGTTTTACGATAGAAATCACCATTATCAAATCATCCATTATTTAAGACAATAAACACAATGAAATTATTTTTAAGGTGAACCCATGGATAGAATGAAATCCCTAGTTTTTGAACAATATCCCAAATTTCGAAATTAGAGTTGAAGGGCTTCATGGAGAAAAGTGTTCCATGAATCAAGGTTCCCATACCTTAATTGAAGCTTTGCCCTTGAATTGGAGTTGAGAAGTTTGATTCTTGAGCCGTAATCTTCAAGTTCTTGGTGTTCTTCGATGGAGAAACTCTAGAGAAAGAAATATTGAGAGGAGATGGGTCTTCTTTTTAATTCTTTTAAAAATAGCTCAATTCCAAGGTTTTAAGTCTAAAAAGGTTATATAGTCACTAGGAAAGTAATAAAATAATGAGGACTCAACTTTGGAAAAGAACTAAGGACCCTTAAAATTTGAACTTAAATTTTCCTCCTATCACGATTTTGCTCGCCCAATGGACCCTCTTGGCTTGCCAAAGGCACTAGGCGACTCACTAAGGGAACTAGGCAACTCGCCAAGTGAACCCTTGGATAGCCCAAATTTCCAGTAATCTCCTAAAATGGGCAGCATACAAGGCGATCTAGAGGGGCCAATGGGCGACTTGCCAAGCTGGTTGGCGAGCTAAGACTTAGTTCACCCTTTGTTCCAGAACCTTGGCCAAAGGGACAACCCACAAAGCAACCCCAAGTGCACTTTGGCGCATCACCAAGTCTCTTGGGTGATCAAGTAGTCCCATTGCCTAATGGTCCATCTAAGAACAAGGTTCCTTTCACACTATCTTGCTAGCTTAGGCCCTTGCTTGAACCCTAGGCTTCATCCTTACTCATTTAAGTTCTAAAAACAGCCTAGACCTCAAATAAAATTACTATAACTCACACAATGAGGCTCTAGTTTAACCTACCAATTTTCGGGTCATTATATTATCTCCCCATTAGGAACATTTGTCCTCGAAAGACACTTTAAACATATTAAGGGATTAACGACTCTAGACTACTAGCCCATGCGACATCATAAACAATGCACAAACCATCAGAGGAAACCTCAACTCCACATCAATAAGTTCAATACAATACAAAGAAGTAGGAACTACATCTACCAAAAAAAATATGCATGAAACTTCTGATATCACATAGACATAGGAGGAACTACCTTCTCCAATTCATAGAAGCTAAACACAACAATATAGTGCCAACATGTTATCTCATGAACTCACCATTAAGCATGTTCATCATTTCACCTCATGAAGTTAAAAATGCAATAATCATACTAAAATGCAAATCAACATGAGGAACATACAAATAATGAACACTCAATATATGTTAACCATGAATTCTCACAAAACATGCACATCATAAGGAAATCATGGAAAACTCACACAATACACATGACTCCCAAAACACATAAAACTCAAGAGGAATTTTCTTACCTCAAGTTCGAATAGGGGTAGAAGGAAAAATATGAGGGTAACGGGACTTCATATCGGCCTCGGCCTCGGCCTCCCATGTAGCACCCTCAACCAAGTGATTCCTCCATAGAACCTTAACGAAAACTACTTCCTTGTTTCTCAATCTTTTGACTTACCATTCTAAGATCTCTACCGGGACCTCTTCATAAGGAAGGCTTTCATCAACTTCTAAACCTTCTAAAGGAAGGATGGATACCGAATCACCAGTACACTTTTTAAGCATGGAAACATGATATACCGGGTTAACCAAGGCCGACTCATTTGGAAAGTCTAATTCATAGAACTTTCCCAATACACTTCAAGATTTGATAAGAACCCATAAACTGGGGACTAAGTTTGCCCTTCTTGCCAAACCTCATCACACCTTTCATAGGTGAGATTTTCAAGTAGACCGAATCACCAACCTCAAATTCAAGATCCCTCTTTCTAACATCAGTATATGATTTTTACCGACTTTGGGCCATCTTCAACCTCTCTCTTATAAGTCGTACCTTCTCTAGGGACTCATAGACTAGTTTGGGACCAATTAAGGCAAACTCACCTACTTCAAACCACCCAACTGGAGATCTACACCTCCTACCATAAAGTGCTTCAAATAGTGCCACGACAATACTTGAGTGGTAACTATTGTTGTAGGAAAATATTATCAAGGGAAGATGATCGTCCCAATTACCCTTGAAATCAATCACACACGCCCTCAACATGTCCTCTAAGGTTTGAATGGTGTGTTCCGCTTGACCATCCGTTTGAGGGTGGAAAGCAGTACTAAGTTTAACATTAGTACCAAGCCTTTATCGGAACGCCTTCCAAAAGTGTGAAGTAAATTGAGTACCCCGATCCAAAATGCTAGATAGAGGAACCCATGCAACTTTACTATCTCTTTGATGTACAATTTGGCATAGCCTTCCGCTGAAAATGAAACCTTGACGGGAATGAAGTGGGTTGATTTAGTCATCTTATCAACAATGACCGAAATATTATGTTGCCTTCGAGTATGAGGCAAACCCACCACAAAATCCATATTCACCTCCTCCCACTTCCAAGTAGGAATATTTATATCTTGGAGCAAACCTCCCGGTCTCAAGTGTTCGGCCTTAACTTGTTCACAATTTGGACACTTGTCTACAAAACCCGCTATATATTTCTTCATGCCATTCGACCAATAGACTTCCCGTAGGTCACAGTACATCTTGGTGGCTCTCGGATGAATAGAATACCACAAACCATGAGCCTCTTCTAAAATTTTCTCTCTCAAGCCATCAACATCCGGAACGCATAATCTACCGTGGTATCTAAGTACCCCATCTCCTTCTTGGGGAAAGATTCATTAGACTTGTTGAGAACAGATTCTTTCAACTCCATTAAACAAGGATCCAGGTGTTGCTTAGACATCACATCAACTACAAAGGATGATTCGGAACTACGATGTACCACAACTACCCTTGGTGGAATCCACTAGTTGAACACCTAACTGGGCCAACCTATGCACATCTAGAACCAATTCCTTCTTCTCATCTTCTACATGAACCACACTACCCATGGACAATCTACTTAGGGCATCTGCAACTACATTAGCTTTGTCGGGGTGGTAAATGACACTCATGTCATAATCCTTCAAAATCTCTAACCACCTTCTTTGTCGGAGATTCAATTCTTTTGGCTAAATACCTATTAAGGACTCTTGTGGTCGGTAAACACATCTACATGCACCCCACACAGATAGTCTCTCCATATTTTCAAGGCAAAAACCACCGCCGCTAGTTCGAGATCATGGGTTGGGTAATTCTTTTCATGAATCTGAGTTACCTCGATGCATAGGCAATCACTTTACCATGTAGCATGAGAACACTACCTAACCATACTCTCGAAGCATCACAATATACTATGAACCCATCGGTATCCTTCGGTATGGCCAATACCGAAACAGAGGTAAGTCTATCTTTCAATTCTTGTAAGCTTTTCTCAACAAGCTTGCGTCCACTCAAATTTAGTTTTATTTTGAGTGAAGGTTGCCAATGGAGAAGCAATAGAGGAAAAGCCCTCAACAAATCTGCATTAATAACCGGCCAAACCCAAAAAGCTTCAAATATCGGTAGGAGATAAAGGTCTAGGACAACTCTTGACCGCACCGTCTTCTTAGGATCTACCTCTATGCCATGACTGAGGAAAGCAACCGACCTTAGCTAAAACTCACACTTGCTAAACTTAGCATACAATTGTTTGTCTTTAAGGACTTGCAATACTATCCTCAAATGCTTCATGTGATCATCCTCACTCTTAGAGTAGATCAAAATATCATCAATAAAAGCGATCACAAAGGTATCAAGGCATTGCCAAAACATCCTATTCATAAGGTCTATGAAAGCCATCGGGGTGTTGGTCAAACAAAAATACATTACTAGAAACTCATAGTGACAATATCTTGTTCGGAAGGCCATTTTAGGAACGTCAACCCCTCTCACCCTAGGTTGGTGATAGCCCGACCTTAGGTCAATCTTTGAAAAGTAACTCGCCCCTTGGAGTTGGTCAAACAAATTGTCAATTCTAGGAAGTGGAAACTTATTCTTGATAGTGACCTTGTTCAATTCACGGGTAATCAATGCACATCCTAAGTGACCCATCCCTTTTCTTTAGAAATTAATACCGGAGCACCCCATGGAGATATGCTAGTTGAATAAAACTCTTGTCTAACAAATCATTGAGTTGCTCCTTCAACTCCTTTAATTCGTCCGGAGCCATACGATAAGGGGGAATGGATATAGGTTGAGTATCTGGCAAAAGATCAATCCCCAAAGTCTATTTTCCCGTTCGGGGAGGAATTCCGGGTAAGTCATCGGTAAAGACTTCCAGAAACTCCCTCACTATAGGGACTGACTCTAAAGGAGGAGTCTCAGACTCAATGTCCTTAACTCTTACAATATGTTAGATACAACCCTTAGAAATCATTTTACAAGCTTTTAGACATGAAATGAATCGACCTCTAGGGATTGAATTCCCCCCCCCTTCCATTCTAAAATGGGATCATTTGGAAATTGAAACTTTACTACTCGAGTTCCACAATCAGTGGAAGCAAAACAAGCATGAAGCCAAATCCATCCCCAAGATAACATCAAACTCCAACATATCTAATTCTATCAAATCAACCAAAGTGATTCTATGAGATAAAGAGATAGGACAAACTCCTATAAACTCTTTTAGCTACAACTGAATCACCTACCGGGTAGGACACGAAAAAAGGTTCTTTTTACTTTTCGTGAGATACTTCAAATTTCATAGCCACAAAAGGGGTAAAAAAGATAAAATGACACCGGGGTTTTAATAATGCAAAACATCAATTGAAAATACTTGCAACATATTGGTAACAACGTCCAGGGACCCTTCTTGATCACATCTAGATTGGAGGGAAAAAAAACGATTCTTCTTAGGAGGATCGACATTAGAACAACTTGGAGGAGCTTGATTTCCCTCTCTCCCCTTGGCCTCACGGGGTTGGAAATCTTTCAATTGATGTCCACTTTTTCCACATCCATAGCACACACCCATACCAGCAAGATATTTTCCCTCATGTTTCTTACCATACTTGGCACATGTACGCCTCTCCATGGAAGGTCCACTCTATTACCTCCTTGAGTCTTAGGGTTAGCCACCCTATCTTTGTTGGTCTTAGGAGCATTAGAGGAGCGTTTGGTTGGGAAAACCTCTTCTTGAACCTTGGTCCACTTGACCCTCAAACTTACCCTTAGAAAAATTACCATCATCAGTACTTTTGCCTTTTTTACCTCTCTATTCCTCTTTCTAAGCCTTGTCTCCTCAACTTGTTGAGCATACACCATTAGACGTGAAATGTCCATATTGTCATGAAGCATTGCCGGCATGACATTCTTCCTCAATTGAGTCAGACACCCCCATCACCAAATGGCTCATTTCATCTCTAGGATTAGACACTAAAGATGGGGCTTACTTGGACAACTTAGTGAATTTGAAAGACTATTCTTGGACCACTCATACCACCTTAGCGAAGGTTTGATAACTTCCTCCACTTTTGCTTCCTTCTTTTCCCGTGGAAAGAGCCTATCAAGGAATGTCTTCTTGAACACTTCCCAAGTTATAGGTCCCGCTCTTATAGCCCTATTATCCTTCCATTGAGAAAACCATACTTGGGCCACATCTTTCAATTGATACCCGGCTAGTTCAGCCTTTCTCAATAGAAGTTACTCCCATAGCATCCATTATCTTGTCGACCTCCTCCAAAAACTCTTCTGGGTCTTCATTCACTTTGGAACCCAAGAAAATAAGAGGGTTCATTCGAGTAAAGTCTCTCAACCTTGAAGCCATGGTGCTCACATTTGGATTCACTCGAGGCCCAACTTCCTTATTTTGCTTGTGCTGTTATAGCTTGGGCTTGGAGTGGTGACGACTTGAGTTTGAACCGTCATGAGTTGAGTCAATGTTTGGAGAGTCTCCCTTATCTTCATATTAGTTATAGCCCTTTCATCATTAGGATCTAGAGGATATTATGAGCTTGGGGAGGAACCCCCTCATTCACATCCTCCTCTTGCCACCCTCCTTGCATTCCCTCTTCTTGTATTCATTGCCTATAATCACAAGAGGAGGTTAGATATAAGGACTTCATAGAGTTAGTACTCCAAAGCACGACAAAAGAGTAATTGAAAGAAATGAAAGTTCCAAAAATCTTATAGCCTCTCATTCATAAGTGTGGCGCGCTTCACACTCATGAACAAGACTCTACTAGACTTGGTTCAAGAGACATAAACCTTAATATTAATTCCAAAAACCTTATGCTCTGATACCATGTTTGTCATGACTCACGAGTACCCCCTAGATGTAACACATCATACATGACCCCCAAAGGGGTCTCATACAAGCCTCTACCATCATCATAACATAGTACATAGAAATAAAGCGGAAATATTTAAAACTTTTACAAGAGAAGTCCAACTTCATTTTTCATATAGGAAAAATCATAGGAATCTAGGCTTTGTCTCATTCACCATCTAAAACATAAGAGTACAAATTTTGGGACTTAGCCCTTTACATCAATAAAAGTCTCAATATGAAAAATACAATAGAAACTAAGAAATGGATATTCCATCCTCGAACTTGAGGACTCACCACAACATGAAGATAAGCAATCCAAGTCATCTTCAAGAAAGGAGAATGTATGTCACCAAGACGGAACCTACACGTATCAAAATGTAGAAGAAGAAGGGGTTAGCACATATATGTACTAAGTATGGAAACATGCATAAAATCCTTTAAATATGATAACAAGGACGTTTTAGTTGAAAAGTATGCACTTATCACGTTTGGAAACTAACATGCATTTTCAATGTCAAAGAAAGCCATATTCACATTATAATCACAACATAGTAACATCAATACCTTAGAAACCCCTAAGGAACACTTGTGCAATGTATGGTTGGTATCCCATATTACCAACCACACTAAGTACTCCCTTGAAGCTACTTTAGTCATACAAATCATCTTTAGACCTCATCATAAACATTAAACATCAATAAAAAACTAGTCATGTACTTTACTTAAAAATAAGGAAAGTCATTCATAGCAACTATCCATTCAACATACATGCAAACATTCATATCTCATCATAACATAAAGGAACCATCCCATAACATCCTACCAAGTCTACTTGTGCAATGTAAAAGTGAAGTCCCATACCCCCACTCCTACTAAGTAAGCTCACCAAGAAGTCATAGTGTAGTTCATGTCTCTTTCATTATCTTATCATATAGGGACGAATAGCCATAACCGATATAGACCATGTGAGCTATATGGAATCTAGTGTCGTGAAACCCCACACCAAAAAAGGGTGACCTGCTTGCCAAAGGTAGAACTAAATGTGTTAGCTTTTAGGTGGATCCACTAGCTAAGTCTTATTTTGGCACATAGTTATGTGATAGGGAGATTGTTTCTAGAAACCTTACCTATTGCATTGGCGGAGGACCTTTACCTCATTGTCTTTATCTCAAGAGTTTACTTTAGATGACCCGACCTATTGCATTGATGGAAGCGCCTTTACCTCATTGTCCATATCCACTTGGTACTAAGCATTATCTCCCAAATTATATATAATTTGTCATTGAATTGTATTTACATGTGTGAAAGAGTGTTCTACCCTTCATTCAATGGATTTCATAAAATAGCTCAAAGACTTATTTAGGTTAGAACTAACTTTCAACCTTATAATTACTATTAACATGTGAGTAAACCTTTCACATTATTGTTCATAGTGTTTTCATCAGAATTACCATTTCAATCAACACAACAACATCAACATCAACATCATTCTAGACAAGTCAAACATGAACAAGTGTAAGGATAAGGGGAGAATAACCTTTCAAAAATACCTCAATTTACACAATAGTCATAGGATCTTTACCTTTCAGGTGAATCGTAAGTTCACATACATCCTTCATCAATTATGAACAATTCTTCACAACTTACCCCCTTCCAGGGTCATGAACCAAGTCTCACAATCACACTTGGAAATACTACTTTAAGCATGAATAAAACAAGATTCAATAACTAAATTAACATAGACACAATTCATGGCAATCATTTTGCATCAATACACCCATCACAATTCATGAAATTGGGGTCATGGGTTCATGGGTTCATGTGTTCATGGGGAATTTTACTATAGAAATCACCATTAAACGTCAAATCATCCGTAATATAAGACAATTAATATAATGAAATCGTTTTTAAGAAGAACCCATGGCTAGATTGAAAACCCTAGTTTTTGAACAATATCCCAAATTTCGAAATTAGAGTTGAAGGGCTTCATGGAGAAAAGTGTTCCATAAATCAAGTTTCCCATACCTTAATTGAAGCTTTTCCCTTGAATTGGAGTTGAGAAGATGGATTTTTGAGCCCTAATCTTCAAGTTCTTGGTGTTCTTCACCGGAGGAACTCTAGAGAGAGGAATATTGAGAGGAGATGGGTCTTCTTTTTAATTCTTTTAAAAGTAACTAAATTCCAAGGTTTTTATGTCTAGAAAGGTTATATAGTGACTAGGATAGGAATAAAATAATGAGGACTCAACTTTGGAAAAGAACTAAGGACCCTTAAAATTTGAACCTAAATTTTTCCCCCTATCACAATTTTGCTCGCCCAATGGACCCTCTTGGCTCGCCAAAGGCACTAGGCGACTCACCAAGTGAAGTATTGGCTTGCCCAAATATCCAGTAAGCCCCTAAAATGGGCAGCTCATTAGGCGATCTAGAGGGTCCAATAGGAGACTTGCCAAGGTGGTTGGCAAGCTAAGGCTTAGTTCTCCCTTTGTTCCAAAACCTTGGCCAAAGGGACAACCCACAAGGCAACCCCAAGTGCACTTTGGCGCATCACCAAGTCACTTGGGCGATCAAATAGTCCCATCTCAAAATGGTCCATCTAAGAACAGGGTTCCTTTCACCCTATCTTGCCAGCTTAGGCCCTTGCTTGAACCCTAGGCTTCATCCTTACTCATTTAAGTTCTTAAAAAATCTCTAGTTTAACCTACCAATTTCCGGGTTGTTATAGTGGCCTACTAGAATATCGGGGTCTGGGACCACACTAAAAATCTCCCGGTGAATCAACATCCCTAGCCCTCTTCTGTCTCTCTCTCTCAAGCCTCTCATTCATATACTGTAGATGTCGGCGATCCTCTATGCCTTGTGCAAAGGCAAGAATTCACGAGATATCCATATTATCATTTAGTGCAGTGGTTGACCTACTGTCGTTATAGTCTGAGTCAAGACCTCCCATAAATCTACGCACCCTATCATGCATCGTATCAACAAATGCTGGTGCATATGTTGCAAATGAATCAAATCTCAGCCCGTACTCTCGGACAGCCATGCTGCCCTGTCAGAGGTTCAGAAACTGGTCTACCCTCCCATCCTTAATCTCTCGAGGCAAAACTTGATCTATGACAGTTTCTGTAAAGCTATCCCAAGTGGGTAGATATGTATCTTTACCCCTAGATCTCTCCTAACTTTCGGACCACAATACTGAAACATCACACAATCAAAATGCTGCTAGTTCAACTAACTCAGTCGCTGAGGCATCCATGACTCTGAAGATCCTACGAAGTTGATCAACAAAGTGTTGAGGGTTCTCTTTGCAATCTGTCCCTATAAATTATGGAGGATTCAAAGCAAGAAATTCACGAACTCTTGAACTTCCGGGCCCTTCAGAAGGTCCGGCAATATCTGGTGCAACTGGCTTGCACTGTGCAACTACTAACTGTGCTAACATGTATACTGCAATCTTGAAATCCTCGTCAGATGGAAAAGGAGGAACTAGATGTGGTACTTCTGGTGGAGTCGGGGGTCCTGTAGCCCTCAGAGGCTCCTGAAGCGATGGAGAAGCTATAGGGGGCTAAGAAGATGTCTCCCCCTAAGTCTCACAATGGGCTACCTCCACCTGTGGTACCTTGCCAGTACCCTTGCCTGCAGCTGTATCTAACCCCTGGCTAGCTGTGGTTTGTCTTGTGTCAGCCATCTCTAACTGCATACAAATATCAATTATAAGCCAGAAAGCTCAACCCTTAAGACCCCGCTCTATATCTTGAGTTGAGCAAAACAATGATAGTAATTCAAACATGCCCGGTAGATTCTTTCTTATCGAATTTGGTGCACAACACATTTATAACCAAAAATCTACTAGACACAACCTACAGACTCCCTAGGACACGACGTTTCTCTGATACCAAGTTTGTCACGCCTCAAACTCAAGGGGCACAACTGTCTCCTAATGCCAGAACTTAGGCTCGAGCTGACCGTGCTGAACCACTTGCTACTAGCGCACGACAGCCACACACAATCAAGAAAACAAACAAGTATATCTCAGCTTAAAACTAATCCATCGGCCGGCAAGGCCCCTGTCAACAGGTCTATAAAAGAAACAGCTACTCCCAAAAGTTCATATAAAGAAAAAAAGCCAACTAGCACAGAATTCCTGATTCAGCCGTCGAGGTCACCATGATCTCTATACCAAAATTGAATGCAGGTATATATCAAGACAATACATAAAACAACTCAGAAGATTCACCAAACCAACAAACTAGGCCAACATGGCCATAACATAGCTATACACCTCACACACTAGTTTGAAAGCCAATAAGAGTAGTAAAGATTGGTAGCGCAAGGCCCTAACCTAGCCATAAAAATGTATACAACAAAAGCTAACAAACCTCCCAACCGTGGCAACTCCAAAGGAAAGGAAATAGCCAACCAGATAGAAGTCAATCATGCTGCTGAGGAGGTCTACTAGGTCGTTTGTCGGGTCCTGCATACATGAATACAGCGCCCCCAGGTAATGGGGCGTCACTATAAAATAATGTACAGAGTATGAAAGGCTATAGAATAAATGAGTAAGTATCATAATATACCAAAATCAATCAGGTAAGGAAATCAAAATTTAGATAAGCATGCTAATCCACTACTGAATCTAAAAAATACAAAAATGATCAAACATCAACCTAACCAAGCCCCCATAAGCTCGATAGGTACATACAGCATACCACCTAACTAGGCCCCCATAATCCCAGAAGGTGCCAAATCAATCTATATAACCCTATCGGTAGCCCCTTGTCTTAGTAAGAAGTCACATAGCCCTTTCTGGAAATGATATAGCCTTGTAGGCAGCACATAGCCCTCTTAGGAAACATCATAGCTCTGTGGGCTGCACGTAGCCATCTTTTGCATCAACATAGCCATGTAGGCAACAAATAGCCCTATTTGGCATCAAAATAGCCCCATAGGCAACACATAACACTCTTTGCCATCAATATAGCCCCGTGGGCAACACATAGCCCTCTTAGGCAATAACATAGTCCTATTAGACAACATCATAGCCCCCATAGGCAGTTCATAGGTCAACACCTTAGCACAATATCTCCAAGGGTGACAACAAACAATTAAATAAGCTAAAGGCGAGCAATTTTTCTATAAAAAAAAATAAAAATAAAAATAAAATATATATATAGTCTCCAAGTCTTTCCTAACTTAGGGTCATTCTTTATAGATGATGAGTCCCTATAATGAGGGTTTATGACCACTCTATCAGCCAACCACTCACAATTACATCTACAAGATCACCAACATTAACTACCCTACTATATCACTCCCAAGCTCTAAGGAAACATGCTGAACAAAGGGAATACCTTTAACATACCTTTTCCTTTATAATTTATAGTAGAAATACCTTTGTCCACACCACTTCAACACTAAAAAAAAGGTAAAATCAATCAGTAATTAAGGATAAAATTACTACGACTATTTGACAATTGATACGGATTCCTATCGTAAAATACTATCCAAGACCTAAGGTATCCATAAACTGCTAAAAAGACGGTTCCTACCTTTCTTTATGCGCCCAGAACACTTGATAAATCAAAACACTGAAAAAAAGCCTGCTGCCGTAACCTCCATAGAGCTACACCGCTCAATTCAATGTGAAATTTATACCAAAACGATGATCTCGCGACGTAGGGCAATTTTCGACAAGGAGCTAAGAAGGGATCATGAAAACACAAGGATGATTTGAGGAGTAATTCCCTTATTTTTGTGGGTTTCTTACGGATTGGAATGAAAAAAAATGAAGAAGATGCTATCTCATAAGCTTCCACCGACCTAGGGGACCCACCTCATGTGCCTGTTTGTGCATGCTCTCGAAAATGTGAAATCTCTCTATTCTAAAGTAGTATGAACAAATGGTTTGATGTGTTGGAAACTAGACTCGTAGACCTTCAATTCGATAGGTCGTGGACCCCATAACTTTTTATAGATTGGGAGAAAATCTACGAGACAATTGGCCCAAATTTCAGAGAAATCTTTAAAAAGGAACTTACGATAACGTTCGCCAACTTTTATTGTGCGACTTGCCTAACTTCGAAACTTGAGATACAACCCTTGAACACTTAAAATATGACATAACACAATTCTTAATATATTACTCACCCTTTTTATCTTTCCACGAAGGTACGAATTAATTTAGACGTTTCAAAAAGTCGAGGTGTTACTGTATGTGTATTTGGGGTCCATGAGAGGACCATGTTAAACTGGTTATAATGCGTTGCATGATAGTTGGATCCTTGAGAGGTCTAGGTTACTTGGAAGATTAGTTTCACTCATGTATGGTTTTATGTGATCATGTGGGACATTTTTCATTTGACTATTAGCTTAGGGCAAGGACTGGGATTCTGTGATTTGTATGCATGTGATTTTAATGGTATGTTATTTGTTTAGTGAAATGGTGGTTACTAAGTAAGTAGATGAACGGGGGTCTAGTGCATGTGTTAAATGTTAGGACTGGTTATGAATACTCAATGTTTAGAATTTGTATGATAATGAGGATGTGTGTTAAGAGTGATGAGTTGTTCTAAGGTGCCATTTTGAGGTAGTGTTTTGAAAGGGTGAGGTTATTGTCATAATAACTTGAGGGTGAGGGTATTGTCATGGTAACTTGGGGAAAATTTATTTAATAGAAGGGTTAGGCAATGATCTAATAAAAACGTGGCATGACAGGAAGGCTTGGGAAGCCTTAAAGTAAGAGGGCTAGATGTTTAATGGTAGAGGTAGTAGTAAAATGAGGTAGAAGGCTAGGATTGAAGTGTATAAGTTTATGGGCATTACACATGGGAGGGTAAATCATGTTTATAGAGGCTTGGGGTGTTATAACCTTCATATTTCATATCGTTTTCTAAAAATATATATTATACTATGTGGTCAGTTTGGTTCGACCGATGATTCTTAAAAGTATGTATGTTTGCTGTGATACTACTCTTGCTATATTACTTGGCATAATTTGGTTGTAGGTCAATGTTGTTTCATAGGTGAAGATGATGATGATCTCCAACAACTTCCATTTTTCCTTCCTAATGATTGGAGCTGTATCTTATTTTTATGAATAAACTGTACTCTTTTAGTAGATCTTGTACCTGTTTAGACTAGTTCATTAGGGAAGGTTCTCAGTCTTTTGTAAAAGTTTCCATTAAAGGTTGATGTTTTCATGAAGTCTTACTCTATTAAAGAGATTTCATTAAATTTTATTTATTCACGCTCGCTTTTAAAGTAGGTCATAAGGGTTCTCCTATCTAGATGTTAGAATAGGTACCTACATGACATGGTGGGTTGTGTCATGACACAGTGAAATATATAATTATAAATAGTTTCTACTCCTAGTGAGTGAGTAAATTGATCAATGGCCATAAGCAAGAATACTATGGAATACATGCTCAAGTCATGATCAAATCATCTCAAGACATAATAAATAATAATCAAGTATATAAAGTTTGCACTCAAACCCTAAAACACCACGTAATCTCTCCTAAGAGTTGAGTAATTTAACTCATTATAGGGTTTCCACAACTATATGAGTTATTTAAATATGAACAACTGATTATGTGTCAAGTAAATTATATTATTCCTAATGAAGATTTATTAGATGAAGCTTAGCACCCAAAATTCCTGTTAATTAATCTTTCAAACCATATATTATCTTTTCCAAGCTTAAATTGAGGTATATGAGTGAATCGTAGTGTTATCTAGTTTGTTTGGAAACATTCAATAATAAGATTAATCAATGAAAGCCAGAAGTCATTTAATTAGGAATACGAATCATCAAAGCATAACAAGAGTTGTAAAAAAAAATCGGAAAATCATAGAGAAGATTCAAGTTTTGTATTACAAAACCATTACGAATGATAAAACATTATTCAGAGAAAAAGAGAATGAAAAATTTATAATAAATCCATAAGGTTGGGTAGAACCCTTTCTTCAATACTTGTGTTTTCACCAATTTCGGCCCCCTAAACCAAACTAACATGTAATACTACTAATATATATTTTCAAACTACTTTGGATGATATATATATATGTGGGAATGAGAAACTAGTGAGATCCTATCCATGTACATATCTGGGATGCATCAATAACATTATATAGCACATTAAGGTTTGCATTTGTGAACATCTAATTTTCTGGAAGGTGCATTTGTGACCTCTGGTTCACATTTTCAAAAATCTACAACAATTTTTGCTTTATTTTTTGTCTAGTTGCACTTCTTATTATCTTAAAGCTTCCTCCACATAAAATATACCTACAAAGGGGAAATACAAACAATAATTTATTCACAATAGCAGTAAAGGACACAAAAATAAAGTAAATAGATCCCCAAATAAATATTAAATCACCATGTGTAACCTAGATGATAAATACAACACAGTTTGGGAGGATTCAAAAATCAATACGACTAGGACCATGTCAGGACCCAAAGTACACCCTAGATGTTACATGACAAATGAGACCCCAAGAGGCCCTAAACAAGCCACTGGACATAAGCATGGTGTAAAAGAAATACAATAAATGAGATTATGAGCAATATACGTCTTCACTTATAAGATGACATAAAAGATACCAATATAGTACATATAAGAATACACAGAATACTACTACCTGACATATTTCTTCTACTATAATAGATGTGACTAGGAAAAACCTTTTAGTCATGAACATAATCGGAAAACTGAAAAAATGATGTAAAAGCAATATAATTATCCACGGTATTGCTCTCGAATCATGAGGACTCACCAATTCGAGTAGTCAATAGCCCAACAATCCCAATCTAGCCACATTAGGAGGAGGAGTATCATAGCCTATATCATGAAACAATATAGGAGAAATATGCATTAGTATTTCGAATATATTGAAGAAGGGGAAATGTATAAAAATGAAAACATGATAATATAGTGAACTTAAACATGATATGCATGATTAAGTAATACCAAATAAAATCCTTTAGAGAGAAACAACATTCATAAGCAAATTCAATGCATATTTGAAAACCATAGGAGAAGCTTTGATAAACCTTGGAAGAAGCACAATTCATTTGTCTAATTTTACCGTTAACCGTCAATAAGACCATGTGAACATGGAATTGGTGTAACCCTCAAACCGGAAAGAGAGACTCTACTTTTCAAGGTAAGAACTCGGTATCATTTATTATTGCTAACGTTGATCCACTAGATAGGTCATTTAAGAAAATCCTACGGGGGCATGTAGTTTGGGACAAGAGAATTGCTACTAAAGAATGATCCTCTTTTAAAAGTAAGGCCTCCATTCCATGGTCCTCTCAATGCTAAGTAAATTCCAACTAAAAAGGCATAATCATAATAATATCAAAATACTTGAAAATACAACAATTAAAGACTACCATTTTTTAACAACCAAGGGAACCCCCTAGATGTAACAAGGCACATAGAACCCTGAAAAGCTCCATGTAAGCCACCTAGAATATCATCACATAAAGTACTAGAATAATAAAGAGTAAAACGCATTTCAAGTCTTAAAAGTTTTTCATAAAAGGAAAGTGGAAGTATAGACTTGTCTCAATATAGTCATCTATTGCAATACTTGAATGATATAGGGCCTAGCCCATACAATATGTCCGGAAAGGGAAATACAATAAAGGAAACTACATCATGAGAAAAAGTCATCCTCGAAATATAAGGACTTACCAACAAGCTCAGAAGATATACAAGTCCAAGCTTTAGCCACTAGAATGATCACCTCGAAAATTAGACCCTACACTTGGGAAAATGTTTGGAAAGTAGGGGTTAGCACAAAAATGTACTAAGTATGGTAGCCAAACATAAAAATGTTTAAAACATGTAAAATTGGACATTTCATTTGAAAGCATGCAAATTTTCCATGTATAAACATCATAAAAGACATTAGAAGTCATAAGTCATAATCACGGACCACATAAGTCAATATCACCTTTAAACCTTTGAATTCAGATACAAAGCTTCTTGAGTAACCATAGTTCATTAATCATGTTCTTATTGTGGGAAGAATAGCCTTAACCGACATAGAGACCATGTGAGCTATAACATGATCACCCGATGTCTCCCACACCGAAAAGGGTTGTTCTACTTGCCAAAGGTAGAACCATGAACTCCTAGCTTAGGTGGATCTACTAGCTAGTTAACCTACTGGGGCACATAATTTATGGGACATGGAGATTTCTTCTATGAACCTGGCCTCAACGAATGGGAGAGCTTCCATCTCATTGTCAATATCCACTCGGTGCTAAGCATAATTACCATAGAATACTTATTAAGTCTTACTTAACTCACGTCTCATGGAAGAATGTCCTTGATAATCAATAAAAATTAGTTCATTAAGATAGGTCTTATTCATTAATTCAATTAGGTGAGAATAGCCTTTCAACCTAAAAATATGGGTTAGTACAACACACGTACTAAGTATGGCTACTATGCATAAAAACCATTTGAAACATGCATAAAAGGACATTTAGCCAAAACATGCTTTTACCAAGTAAATTCAATATGCACACAAAGTAACATCATGGCACCACCCAACATGATATCATCTCAACATGTAGACAACCCAAGAAATACTAGTGCAATGCAAAGAATAGAATCCATAACCCTACTCAAAGCCAAGTATCCATAAGTAACCTACTTCATGCATACATTCATAAGGTCATATTTCATCATAACCTACCATATTCATAATGATTTACATAACATAACTCAACATACATAAGTCATAATCATCATAATCATAAGAGAACACTACTACAACCATCTCTTAGGATCCCACAATTGCAATGTGCAAGAGAAGTCTCATACCTCCCTTATACTATGTAGAAACCCTTAAGAAAGCCCTAGTAAGAGTTCACACCTTCATTTACTTTTACTTTCACTTTTACTTTTACATTAGGGAGATATTGCCATAACCGACATAGACCATGAGAGCTACATGGAATCTGGTGTTCTACTCCCACACCGAAAACAGAGGGTTAACACTTGCCTAAGGTGTAACCATTCATACATAGCTATCTAGGTGGATCCACTAAGCTAAAGTCCTATGTGGGCACATAGTTAAGGGTCAAGGAGATTGCTCATAGAAATCCTAACTTACTAAACGTAGGGATTTCCATCTCATGAGACAACACATACCGTGGGTAATCAGGACTTGCTAAACGTGAGGAAACCCACGTGGGTAGCCGGACTTACTGAACGTGAGACCACCATCTCATTTACATACCCTTTCGGTGCTAAGCATCTAATTCCCTTTTTGTAATCATCTTTAGTCATCACATAAGTTCACATTACCCTTTACTAGACTTTTATGAAAACATCCTACCATAATAGCTCATATGTGTTCATAAGTGAGAAATAATCCTTTCACTTTAGAAACACTTAGTAAGTGAGTAACCCTTTCACTTCACATTACACTATAATCATGAGAACTACCTTTCAATCATATAGCAATCATACCATAACATGCATACATATTTCGTAGCTAATTCAAGTGTAGAGGGTTAAGGATGAGGTAACTAGGTCATCAACACCACAACAACACATGAGGTATAGCATCATTACAATCTAAGTAATTCACCTTCCATACTTGAATTCAAAGAAGAACCAACCTTCATACCTTCTTGCCCTTCCTAGGACATTCATACTTCAATCACCAATCAGTTCATAACCATTACATAATACAAGGTAATTCATGAAGTAATAACATCATCAACATCAATATAATCAATTGACATATTCAATTCATAGCCTTCAAGGCTTTATTCAAAGACTCAACCCTAATTCCATAGAAATTATACATAACCTAGGGTAGAATCATCATATAAACATGAATTATATAACATCACCTTCAATTCATAGCCTTCAATCAATATCCAACACAACCTAGAGTTAGAATTAGGAAAGAAGGAGAAACATGGGTCTCATGCGGAATTCTTCAAGAAACCACAAATACAACATAAATTCATTCATAATTGTTCATATAACATCAATCAAATTCAGTTTATAACATCAATTTCACTTTAGAAAGAAGACCCACATTTTTGGATTGAAAACCTAGAAATTGGAGATTTTGAAATTCATCTTGAAGGGACCTCTTGGGGAAAGGGATCCCAAGAGTGATAAGCAACCATACCTTAGTTTATTCCTTGAGAACTGATGGGGGAAAATCTAAACCTTTCTTTCTTCTTCTTCAATGGGGTTCTTAGTTGAGAGGGTTTTGAGAAAGAATGAGTTTGACTTGTGGGTTTAGTTGTGTGAGTTAAAGTCTTAGGGTTAGGGTCTTATAGTTAGGTTTAGAATGGTAATTAGTTAACTAACCAACCATCTTAACCCTTAATTAAATAACTAACTCAAACTAAGACCCCTAAACTAAAACTGAAACTTAACAACTGCCAAGACTTACGACCCTCCACCTACGGACCATAGGTGGAGTTACGGACTGTGTTGGTCATCCGCCGTTTGATACTGAAGCTCCCTTTTGGGGAGTCAAGTCTTTCACGACTAAGTATAGGCTCACGTCCATGACTTACGGTCTGTTGACCAGTCTACGGTCTGTGAGTCTTGGTCTCGTCGTTTGCTGCAGTTTTGCTAGTTTTTGGGTCCATGTTTGGGTCCTCCTCAAGGACCATTAAGGGGTCCTTGGGGGGGTCGTACCCGGACGTTTTTGACCCTATGAACATAACTTACCTAATTTAAACCTTTTTACAAGATTTTACCATCATACGACACTCCTAAACCTGCCCAAAACCTCAGGACACACTAGAACACATTCTTCTCTAGTTTCCGGACGTCGTGGTCGTTTTCTTGACGTTAAGGCTTTTACTCTTCCAAACAATTCAATTACATTAGTTTAGGTTTATAAACATCATTTTGACTATATTTTAAGTCATTATTCGTAAGGTGAGGCTCTAACTTAAGTCATAGAATTTCTGGGGTGTTACAGTTTGTGGATGAAAAGTCATGTTAAGCTTAACTTTAGTGTCCTGACCCTTTTGGAAAGACTTCCGAAACTGAGAAGTAAATTGAGTACCTCTATCGTAAATAATGGACAAGGGCACTCCATGCAACCTTACCATTTCACTCAAATAAAACCTAGCATAGTCTTCCACCGTATAAGAAACTCTGATGGGAATTAAATGGCCAATTTCATCATTCAGTCTACTATTACCCAAATCAAATCATACTGTCGCCACCAACTATGAAGTCCATATTTAAATCTTCTCACTTACAAGTAGGAATGCTAATGGCTTGGGATAAACCTCCTAGTTTTTTATGTTCAAATTTCACTTGTTGGCAATTTGGACACTTAGCCACAAATCCTGCAATATCCTTCTTCATCCCATTCCACCAATAGATCTCCCGCAAGTCACATTAAATCTTGGTGGCTCTCGGGTGAATGGAATACCGAGAACTATGGGCTTCTGATAAGATCTGTTCTCTCAAGTCATCAACATAATTGGGAACACACAAACGACCTTAATAATGAAGCATACCAAATGGACATTCTAAGTGCCATTTTTTTCAACTCTACTATGGTCGGATCAAGACATTGCCTATCTTTCACATCGGTCACAAAAGATGATTTTGAACTATTATGAACCATAACACCACCCTTGGTGGAGTTTATCAACCAACACCTGATCAGGCCTATCTATGTACATCTCATACCAATTCTTTCTTATCTTCCTCTATATGGGAAATACTACCCATTGATAATCGGCTAAGAGCATTTACTACTACATTTGCCTTACCGGGGTGATAGATAATGTTCATATCATAATCCTTAAGTAACTCAAGCCACCTTCTTTGGCGAAGATTAAGATCTTTCTAATTAAACACTTATTGTAGGCTCTTGTGGTCTGTGAACACATCTACATTCACATCATACAAATAGTGCCTCCAAATCTTTAAGGCAAAAACCACCGCCCTAATTCAAGATCATGGGTTGGATAATTCTTCTCATGAACCTTAAGTTGTCTTGATGCATAGGCAATAACTTTCCCATTTTGCATAAGCACACATCCTAACCCAACTCTCGAGGCATCACAATAAACAACAAAACCATTCATCCCTTCAGGTAAGGTTAACACCGGAGCAGAAGTAAGTCTATCTTTCAATTCTTGAAAACTCTTCTCACACATTTTGAACCATATGAATTTGGCCTTCCTTTGAGTCAAAGTTGTCGATGGAGAGGCAATCAAAGAGAACCCCTCAACAAACCTTTTGTAATAACCAGCCAAACCCAAGAAACTTCTAATATCGGAAGGAGTTACAGGTCTAGGCCAAATCTTGATCGCGTTATCTTATTAGGATCTACCTCAATACCCTTACTTGAAACAATATTGCCAACAAAAGCTACGGACCTAAGCCAAAACTCACACTTTCTTAAATTTGCAAAGAGTTGTTGGTCCTGGAGAATTTGTAACACAATCCTCAAATGATCAATATACTCATTTTCACTTATTGGATAAATCAATATATCATCAATGAACACAATTACGAACATATCAAGGTATTGTCTAAACACCCAATTCATCAAATCCATAAATTCCGCCAGAGCATTAGTCAAACCAAACGACATCACCAAAAACTCATAATGACCATACCGAGTTTTGATAGCCATTTTTGGAATATTTTCATCCTTCCCCATGAATTGGTGATAACTCAACCTAAGGTCAATCGTAGAGAAGTAACTCGTCCTTTGGAGTTGATCAAATAGATCATCTATTCTTGGAAGAGGATACTTATTCTTAACGGTCACCTTATTCAATTGCCGATAGTTAACACACATACGAAGAAACCCATGTTTCTTCTTAACAAATAAAACTAGAGAACCCCATGGAGAGATACTCGATCGGATGAAACCTTTATCCAACAAATCTTACAATCGTTCCTTTAATTCCTTAAGTTATAACGGAGCCATTCGATAAGGAGGAATCGAAATAGGATGCTTATCTGAAAGAAGGTCAATACAAAAATCTATTTCCCATTCTGCAGGAATACCGGGTAAATCACCTTGGAACACTTCCAGTTACTCATTAACAACAAGGACCGACTCAAGAGAAAGGGTTTCAGAATCCATATCCTTCACCCTAACTAGATGGTACAAGTAACCCTTCGAAATCATCCTCCTAGCTTTAAGACAAGAGATAAACTAGCTCTTAGGCATAGAATTTGCCCCCTTCCACTCTAAGATAGGCTCATTTGGAAACTAAAAATGACTACATGGGTTCTACAATCGATAGTAGCATAACAAGAGTGCAGCCAATCTGTACCAAGAATAACATCAAAATCTATCATATCAAGCTCTACCAAATAAATAAGAGTAACTCTGTGGGATAAGCATACGGGACACTTTCTATAGACCCTCTCAGCCGACACAGAATTACAAACAGGAGTAGACACAGAAAAAAGTTTTAACAACACATCAAGAAGCATATCAAACCACATAGCCACTGGGATCAAGTAAAGCATATACATCAAGTTGAAAGACTTTCAACATACCGATAACCATATCGGGAGAACCCTCTTGTTCACCACGAGTCTGAAGTGCATAGAACATATTTTTCTTAGGAGCATTAGTACCCGAACAACTTGGACCGGATGAAGGATAGGATTGAGCCCTACGACGACTATCTCCCTCATTCTTATCAACCGAAGGACAATTCCTTATATTGTGGTCCATCTTACCATAACCAAAAAAAGCATTGGAACCCGCTAGGCATTTACCTTCATGATTTCTTCAACACTTAGCATAATTTGGCAAAGAAGGCACATTACCACCTCCTTGAGGCTTATGGTTAGGCACCCTCTCTTTATTGAACTTAGGAGCATTAGAGGAACCTTTCCCGAAAAACCTTTGTCGATACTTAGGAAGACCATGTCCATCAGACCTTGCATAAGAGGAGTTACCATCACCGGTTCTAGCCCTTTTGAACTCCCTAGACCTTTCCTTAAGTTTCTCCTCTTCAATCTATTGGGAATGAACCATAAGGCGAGCAATATACATGTCATGAAAAAGTATAGCTGAAACGAACTTGCTCATCCTTGCCCTAGAATTGGCAACTATAGAAGGAGCATATTTTGACAATTGAGTGAATCTCAAGGTATATTCTTTCATACTCATATTTCCTTGTCAGAGATTAATGAAATCAAGCACTTTGGCCTCCCTCATCTCAAGAGGGAAGATCCTATCAAGAAAAATGAATTTGAACCTCTCCCATTCTAGGGGACCCGCATCTACCGATCTTTCTTCCTTCCATTGATTAAGCCAAATTTGAGCAATACCCTTAAGTTAATAAGCGGCCAATTTCACCTTTTCCACCGGAGACACTCCCATAATGGTCAAGATCTTATAAACCCCATCAATTAATTCTTGAGGATCTTCCTCAACCTTAGAACCATAGAATTCTGGAGGACTCATCCTAGTGAAGTCCCTCGCTCTAAATGTCGTCGTATCCACATTTGGGTTCACAAGGTTCACAACTTCCCTATTGGCTTGGGCCGTCACGGTGATGAGTCCGAGATTTCAACTCATTTAGGACTTTGTTTTGATAGTATAAGTGTTCTCAAATGCCTATTTTATGCTCTAAAATGATGTTAACGTGTTGATTTGTAGTTATAAAGGCTAAGGAGCAAGGCAAGGACATTATCGAACAAAAATAAACTAAAAAGCTGAAGAAGTTAAGAAAAGTGATACTGGTGATCGCCAAGACCACTCGGCGCACCGTCGAGTGGCTCTTTAGCTCGCCTAAAGTTCTAGAGTGCCAGCCTCAGCGACAGAAATGGGCAGTTGGTGAATCGCCAATCAACTCTGCGACATCAAGCTTGATCGCCCAAAGTTACTGGACCAGGGCTGCTGAGGACCAATGCAAAAGAGCGATGGAAGAGAACAAAGGACGGATCGCTGAACCACTCGGCGAGGCGCGACTTATTCCGCCGACTAGACTTTTAGGACAAAAAGTGGGCAACTATAAATTGATATTTAAAAGGAATTTTGAAGGACTTTCTTTTTATCTTAGTTTTCCATAGAGTTCTAATCCCAGAGTTGGACTTGAGAGTTTTTCTCTTAGTTTTGGAGTTTCCATTGGAGACTTGGAGGATTTATAAGTGGGTTTTTGAACTTAAGCAATTTGGACCATTATAAAGACTCAAGTACGTTTACCCAAAGTATGGCTAATGTATTTGGTAATCGTTTTTCTATTTTTATGATGTGTAGCTAAAACCTCAATTCTTGGGGTGTGATCATGTGATTATAAGCTGAATTAGCTTATGGGTATTGTTAATTAATTATTTAAATGCTTAATTGAAGTGGGTTTAATTGATAGCTATGTTTTAATATAAGAATTGTAGTTGCAAATGCAATTCGAACTTAGAATTCTGAGCTTTTTTTGAAAAAAGAGGTTTTTGAATCAAAGCTTTCAATTGATGATTGTAGTTATTGGGTTGATATGAACTCGACAGAGTAAATCCTAATCTTGATTCTACCTATCTAGCTCGAGAGAGTGGATGAATTAAGGTTTGGGTAGTTCTTATTTGCTAAGCTTGTTGATGTTCGAAAGAAATCACTTGAATCGTGATAGTTGTTCGAGAGACAATTATCTCACTTATAGTCTAGCCTACCCACTGATATTTAGCTATTTGTTAGTAATTTCAATTACCCATATTGTGAAATTTGCCCATAATTGATCACATCCCGAGAATTCCTCTATATATTGTTATTTCCTTCATGTTTGATTGTGTTGTGGCTGATAATTGACAATCCAAACCCCCCATCTAACATTCGTTGTCACCCCCTTCAACTTGTTTGTATGTTTTCGATAATTTTTATTCCTATAACCGAATAGACCACTTTATAACTTCATGACTGAAATTTAGACACGTACCGCTCCCTATGGGTTCGACCTCAATTCTTCGTTGGGTTTTATACTAGTTAATGATCATTTACACATAGAATCGAATGAGGTGTACTTGAAACGTTAATCAAAATGGCGTCGCTGCCAGGGAGTAGTGTTGTTTAAAATTTTATTATTGAAGTTGAATTGTGATGTTTTTGTGTTATAGTTGAATCGACTTACTTTGGTTTGTTTTTGTGTTGGTTTGTGCTTAACAGACGAAGAGATGAGCGTGAATGGGAGTAATGGTAGCCAAGTGGGCCACCAAGATGATATTGGAAATTTGAACGATGTGAATGACCCAATTCAATTGGGTGGTGTTGGTGCAATACGTCTACCTCCTGTTGAGGGGAAGGTTGTATTTCATGTTACTAGCACAATGCTACAGCTCCTCCAAATTAAGGAATTATACGAAGGGCTGGCCCACGAAGACCCCCATGAGCATATTCGTAACTTTGTGGATGTGTGTGGTCTGTTCTCATTCAAGAACATATCACAAAAATCAGTCTGTCTCGGGTTGTTTCCATTCTCTTCGATGGGAGAAGCTAACAAATGGTTAGCTGAGTTACCGAGGGACTCCATCACCTCTTGGGATGAACATACAGCAGCGTTTAATGTGAGATTATTTCCCCCATCAAAGATGATGACGCTCAGAGATAGCATCCAACGTTTCAAATGCTTGGAGGGTTAACTAATCCACGAGACGTGGCTGAGATTTAAGAAGTTGGTACTTCAATGCCCAACTCACGGACTTCCAAACAACGTGCTGCTATAATACTTCTATAGGAGTCTTGACTCGGTGAACAAAGGAGAAGATGGTGAACTTGTTCCCGGAGGTATAATGCAACAACCCTATGAAGTAGCGTCTCAACTCCTTGATTGCATGACCAAGATCAATAGAGCATGGTACACTCGTGAAGATCAAGTGTCTCCTCTCACTTTTAGGATGACAAAAGAGAAGATCAAAAAGGTTCAAGAGAGACACCAAAATATAGCTAAAATGATGAACCAGCTGGATATCTTGGCAAAAAATGTCATGGGGGAGTGGCTTGAAAAGTGTTAATGTTGTGGGTGTTGGTGGAGTAAACTCCGATGAAGCACATTTTGAGACATTTTATAATGAGGATGTGAACTTCCTTGCAAATCAAGGATGAGGTTTTCGTTCCAACTATCAAAGGTCTGGTGGAAATCCAGGTTGGAATAGAGATGATGGATGGAGAGATCGTGAAAGAGAGTGGTGTGACTGTGACGTTACTTGGAAGGAAAGAGATGGTGACAAGGACAGATATGTCCCACCCCATGAGCATCAAAAGCCCAAGGAACCGAAAAATATTTGTACGGAAGACATGCTCTCACGCATTCTCAATAAGGTAGATGGGCCGGACAAAGTTTTAAAATAAATGAAAGAAGACGTCTCTACACTTAATCAGACGGTCACCTCCCATTCAGAGTCAATCAAGCAATTGGAAACACAAATGGGTAAAATTTCTTCTCATTTGAACCCAAGGCCAAGAAGGGACCTACCAAGTGATACCTTGGATAGCCCGAATAATGATCCTTGAGAGCGTATCCACGTCGTGCCACGACGTTAAATAAGGCGCTTCTTGGGAGGCAACCCAAGTTTTTGATGCTTTAGTTTTGCTTTCGAATAACGGGTGTTGATTTTGCAGGTTGAAAAGTGAAAAGTGTTGGAAAATGGGTAATTTGGCGAGCCAAAAGTCTAGTCAGCGACTCGCCGAACAGGTTGGCGACCCCCGACTTGGATCGCCATTGGAGACACTTAGCTTGAAAGGGAACTCTGTAAAACTTGGTGATTTAAATGCTCAGTCAGCGACTCGCCGAACAGGTCGGTGAGCCTGACTTTGTCCGCCATTTGAAACCCCAAATTGCTGGGAGTTCTATAAAACTCGGTAAGCAAAATACCACTTGGTGCGTCGCAGAGTGGTTCGACGGGCACGACTTACACCGTCAACTGACGTGCGAAATGAAAGATTTTTAAAGGCAACACAGTTTAAAATGTCAAAATCCTTCATCTTCTCTCATTTAAAGCCTTCATACTCTCACACCGATACTATATTGCTCATATTTTCCGCATTTATGCTTTCGTTTCTTTGGGATCTTTGCTCGATATTGGTTTTGGAACTTTTCCGCCTAGTATTTTAATTAAATTTCGGCATAAAGATTGGTTTTCTAAACCCCGCACTAAATTTGTGGTTGAAATCGAATGTAATCGGTAAATTTTTGTTGATAATTGTTGGGTAGTATGATTTTATCAGTGTTTACCTATTGGATTGCCCGTAATGAATTGAATTCGTGCCTAATAGCTAGTAAATGATTGATTCACATGTTGTTGCTTGTTTAAATCGTGTTTAAATTGTTGGGTTGTGGTAACTTTTGTGTTGGGTCTAGTGGGGTGAAGTCTGAGCAACCCCAGATTGTGCTAAATGTCATATTTTGCCCAATGATAGAGCAGTTGACGTCATTCTTACGGGCAAAAGACGTCAAATGGCCAATTGTGGACAAATCGGGGGAAGTCTGAGTACCCCGAGGGCATGGGTATTATAGGTCTTACTTTCATTTCATAGTGTATGTGTTTAATTTTTCTTGTGTGGGGTGCGGGTTGGATTTTGAAAATTGGGGTGAGAAACTAGCACGTTGGGCCGTCTAGCAAGCAAAGTCGAGCTCGCCGAGTGGTTCGGCAGTTCGCCAAACACCCCCTAGATCGCCCTTAATTTCTCTAAATATTGAGTTTGTGTTCTGTAACTTTCAGCGATATGCCTGAGCTCGCCAAGTTCACTCGGCGACTCGCCAAAAGTCCTTCTTGATCTCCCATCTGCGCCCCTAAATCCTTAAAATACACTGTAACTTTCGGTGGGCTACGTTTAGTTCGCTGATTAGTGTCGGTGATCCACCGAATAGCCATGGACATCGCCGACCTGCTTTGAATTTTTGATATTTCTGTTCTGGAACTTTCGGCGAGCCCGATATGGCTCGCCGATATGGTTGGGCGACTCGCCGATCGGTTCGAAGAATCTTTCTACAGCTTATTTTCGGCATTTTTTGGAACTTTTTCTAACGTTTTTCTATCTTGTTTACAAAAATGGCTAGACCCAAAGTGTCGGGAAGAGGCATGCCTCCCCGCAAGTGATTTTAACGTTTCAAGTACACCTCATCCAATTCTAGGTGTTCAGCGATCGTAAATCAGTATAAAACCCAAATAAATGAGTTGGGGTCGAATCCCACAGGTAGCGGTATGTGTTCCAGATTCAATTAGGAAGTATAAATGTGGTCAAATCAGTCATATAAATAAAAATTATCCAATAAAAACATAAACAAGTAAGGGGGTGACACGAATGTCAAATGGGGGTTTTGGTTTTGATTATCAACTACAAACAGTCACAAACAATACTAATTAACGATAATGAGACGGATTCTTGGGATGTGATCGATTATAGGCTAATATAGACATATGGGTAATTGCAACTATTAGTAAATAGCTAGATATTAGTGAGTAGGCTAGGCTATAAGGGAGGTAATTTTCTCTCGAACAATTTACCTCGAATCAACTTGATTTCTCTCGAACAGCAACAAGCATGCAAATTAAGAACAACCCACACCTTAATCAAGTTACTCTCTCGAGCTAAATATGTGGGAAAGGGATTAGGATTCACTCTCTCAAGCTGAACCCAGGTTATCCCAATACCCACAAACTATCAATCAAAGACCTTAGTTCTAAAACCTCTCTCGCGAGCAGGCCAAGAACACGAACATAGAATTGCATTTGCAACTACAATTCTTAGGTTAAACCACAATTAATGATTGAACTAACTTTCAAATAGCATTTAAAATAACAAATAGCAATACCCATAAGCTAAATCAGCCCATAATCACACCCCAAGAATTGGGGTTTTAGCAAGACATCATAAAAAGGTAAAAAACGTTACCAAATTGATTATCCATCAATTGGGTAAGAGTGATTTTTTCTTTACAATGCTCAAATTTGAAGATTCTTAAAGACCCACTTCCAAATTCTCAAAAGTGAATTTCTTCAATCCTTCAAAGCTAAGGAAAAACTAGAGAAAAACTGTCTCCAGATGCTCAAAACTTCCAAATAAAATTGTTCTAAAGATTATTTGATGCTAAACTAAATGTTCAAAAACGTATTTATGGTCGCCAAAAGTAAGCTACGAAATCTTATTTGGCAAAGTAAGTCGGGCTCGCCAAACCACTCGACAAGCCGCCCTTTGGTCTCTTCCATCGCCCTTCTTCCTTAGAATTCAGCATCTTCAAAGTTTGTAACTTTGGGTGATCTATCTTGGCCTCGCGGAATCACTCAGCAATCCGCCGAATTCTCATTTTCATCGCCAATTTGGTTCTTTCCTTCAAGGCTTGGCACACTAAAACTTTAGGCGGTATAATAAGCCACTCGACAACACGTTGAGTGCTCTTGGCGATCCTCAGGCTCGGCCATCTTCATTTGTTCAGCCTGTGTTTGTTCCTTTTTGCTTGTTAGTGTCCTTGCTTTGTTTCTCAATCCATATTCCTGAAAATCAAGGATTTAACATCAGTTATTGGCACAAAATAAGCATTTGAGGACACTAAATATATATAAACAAAGCCCTAAATGAGTCCAAATCTCGGACTCATCAACACCCCCAACTTAAACTTTGTTTGTCCTCAAGTAAAACTCAAGTTCAGCAGCTCAAAAAGGATGTCTCAAAAGTACTACAAAAGACTCAATCATGAATGCACACAACAAGACTCAACTTACTCATGCAAGGATTAATTGTGCACTCAAAGATTCAAGTTGTGACTCACCATTATCAAAAATTCTCAAGTTTACAATACTTGCTTCAAATGCAAGTTCAATCTCAACAAAGGTACTCGAATGCCCTCACAACAACAATAATTCCATATTCACAGATAATTCTTCAACAATTTATAGCTCTGGAATGACATACAACTCTCACCCTCACAAAGATGAACACATGCATGACTTCACCCATAGGTTTGCCCTTATTTTCCAATCAACTTTCGTTTCAGCTTGCTCAAGATCAAAAATGACTTTTTAAGGCTTGTAACGGGGAAAAATGTAAAGGTATGGTCATTTAAGCTCAGTGGTTTCTACCCTCATGAAATGTGGTCTGAACATCACTTTCTTTCTTTCCTTCAATCTTTGAATTCTGCTCAAAATTCACCCCATTATTCACTTCTAATGGAATACCGAACACCCCATATATTTTACAACTTTTTCATTCTTTTTCTTTTGCCTTCTTCTTTTCTTTCTCTTTTTTTTTATATGGAGGGGTTCCATGTTTTTCAAGACCATGGATCAAGCGGACTTCTTCACACTTCTTGATTTACCTTCTCTTTCCACCACAGCCCCAACTTAGGGTTTTGGCCTAAGTTGGCTATTCAAACAAACCACACTTCATGAGGATTATGGGTGAATGGATAAAGAGGGGTCTCAATTGCTCAAGTTTCTTCCAAAAAAGGGATAAGGCTCAAAGGGGGTTCAAGCAAGGTTCGCACATCTCACAAGGTTGGCCACAAAAGAGGTATATTGTTAAATTGTTTCACTCTTCAACATTTTTGCGTAAGATCATTTCAAGTGCTTGCATCACTTAGTCAACCGGACCAACGGGGCAAATTTTGGGTGTCTCACACAAGGTTCAAAGTAAGCTCATCACACAAGGCATTGGCACCAATATCAAACAAGACTCCACACTTTCGCTGGTGTGCAATGTTCATCACAAGAGACTTCATTCGATAACCGGCTAGTCACAACGAGATGCAAAAAGTCCACATATTGTCTATGCAACTTCATTTGGCCTCATCGTAGCCGCACATTCATTTTAGTTCGATTAAGAGCACTATTCAAGTCATCGGTATTGATCATAAACGATACTCAAATTTGCACAAGAACAGCCATAATCACATACAACAAGAAGTGGCAAAAAAAATTTAGATTGGTCAAAAACCATTTTTATTCAAAACAAGGATCCATAAGCTCAAGCATCCACAAGATAAGATCAAAACATAGTTTAAAACACAAAACCCAATATATACATAAGAGGTAGGTATAGAAATACCTCACCCCACCACAAATAAAAAGCAGTTGTCCTCAAATGCAACAAAAGTAATCAAAAGTCAATAAAAATGACAGAGAGAGAGGTAAAGAAAGATCATGTCTACACAGTCGCTCCATTTGTCGGGCCATCAATGCCTTGTGCAACACTCTGATCCTAGACATCAGTGTCTAGTGTAACATCAACACTGGCTCTACTAGAACCTGCCATGGACGTCTCTGTCAGTGATGTCTGAATGACCGACTGTACAATCATCTCCTCTAAATCCAATAGTTCTCCATAGATGGTCGCCTCCTGAGCATTCAGTTGCTCCTCATCCATCTTTGTCTATGACTCATCAGCTGCCACAGCATCCATAGGCACATCTCCGGTGGTGGCCGGAGGCATCTCACAACTGGCCGGAGCATTTCGATCCTCAGCTGACTCAAAGAGGGAAGTGAAGTATGTGGACTTCAGATAGTCCACATCCTTTCTCAAATCTGAAACCTCGTCTTTCAAAGTCAATACCTCTAAAGTAACCCCCTGTACTCTCTCACAGATCTCAACTCTCGGTGTGAGACCATTAATCGACGTCTGGAGGGGTGTCAACGCAACAGTTGGCTCGCTCAATCATCCAAGGCACCTCGGCCTTTAGTCGGGTTGCCCGTTCATTGGCAGACTGGGCTAGGTGCCTCATCTTGAGGATCATGGCCTAAGTAATCCTGGTGGGCTGAGAAGCAGCGGAAGAACCAGGAGCTTGGGAAGAAGTGGATGCGGGTGTACCTGAAGGCCCGGAGACCGGAGTAGGCAAAGACGCCTCTATAGGTATAGACTAAACATCAACCTCCGGGGATGCATCCATCGGAGCAGCTCTCATTCTATCCACCTCATCCCGAGTGTACTCGGCCTCTATGCACCAGATATTGGTGGAAGATGTAGGAGTGGCCTCTATGTTCCTCTTCTTGTCACGAGGAACTCCCACATGCCGACATAGCTCTGTAATCAATACTGGGAAAGGAAGGGACGTCTGACGTTGTTTGGCCCTCATGGCCTTTTCCTACTCAATAATAAGTCCCAAGTTGATTCTCCTACAAGCTATGATTGATCCAAGACAGGTCGCCTTTTGATGGCGGAGAATGGACTCATTTGTGAGGGTATAATGGAGCTGCTGATGAATCCAAACCCGGACTGAGCTGTTATATTCAAATCCTTCTTCTCAATCGGAGCTCCTGCCTCAATCCACCTCGGGATGGTGTCAGAAATAAGGGGGGCTAACCATCCATTTAGGTCATCCAGCGCCGACACAATGGTGTCCAAACTTGGATAATCAGCCTCCAGTCCTCTATCCAAGACAGCGTTGATATACTCGTTGTTGCATCTCACTTCCTTCCCCCTGACCATGACTAACTCTACCGGTCTGAAGGCACTGGCCTTCTTCTTTCCCTTCGGTACCAGGTCACCATACGCTATATAGAACTCCCGAACCCATGAAGGAATATAGGGGCCATGGGCCTGGTGAACTGCTCAAACCTGTGGAACCGGAGAGTGTCCCACACATTGGGGTACCTGTCCACTACACCATCTGTGGATAACCTCTTTTCTTCAAGGATGGTCCTCAATCCCTCGACCTTTAGCCTGTTGAGAAATCGGGGATGAGGACCCTGAACTGGTGGTGCTGGAACCACCATCTGTGCTGGAGATGGCATGGATTCATTGATAGGAGGGGTAGACTCCAGTATACTAAATGAATTGTGACGAGATCGTGCACGAATCTTTGCTGCCAGGATTGTAGTGGTTGGTCATCATCAGGCTCGGAGAGTGAGACCTAAGAATCAATAGACTCCCCCTCGTTGCCGGAGTTGTGCTCCAGTATCTCAGATACGGGCGCTTTGCCCTTCCCCTTGCCCTTGCCTCCCTTAGGATGTTCCTTCTTTCCCTTTTTGGAAGGAGCAATTGTTCCCTCATTAATAACAATGCGTCGTGCTGTTTTTCGGGGCGGCATACCGCTGATGTCCAAGTTGGTCCTAGCCATATCTGCAAAACAAACAAAAAAGAGTTAGAAATAATCCAAGAAAAATGTAGAAAACAGGTTGCAGAAAGACTTATCGAATCCATCGGCGAGTCGCCAAGTCACTTAGGCGAGCCAGATCGGGCTCGCCGAAAGGACTGGCTCGAATATCTCCCAAAAAAAAGACAGTTCGGCGATATACAGGGCCTTTCGGCAAATCGCTGACATCACTCGGTGAGCTTAGACTAGCTCGCCGAATTTTACAGCATGTTTTAAGGATTAGGGGTGCAGAAAGGGCGATAAACAGGGACTTTCAGCGAGTTACCGAGTGAACTCAGTGAGCTCAGGCTTCCCACCGAAAGTTACAAAATCAAATTCAACCAAAACACAAAACTAAGGGCAATAAAGGGGGACATTAGCGAACCACCGAGTGGTTAGGTGAGCACGACGCAGCTCGCCAAACTACCCAACCAACCAATTTTCAACCCCGTTTCCCAAAATCAAGCCTACAGCCCCTGAAAACAAAATCAAATAACATACTCATGCAATTAAACTAAGACCCATACGACCCATGCCATCGGGGTACTCAGACTCCCCTCGGTTTAGCCAAAATTGGCCATTTGATGACTTCTGCCCTTAAGAATGACGTCAAACACTCCATCATTGAGCAAAGTACGTCATTTAGTGTAATTGGGGTTACTCAGACTTCACCCGACTAGACCCAACAATAATTAATCTCAACCCAAAATTTATGATCAATTTTGAAGCACAAAATTTGAGATATCAACCATATAAGAAATTTATCACAATTACAAAACTACGATAGGCACAACTAGAACACAATTACTATTTCAGAGAGGCCCAGAACACATCAATAAGAGTTAACCAATTGCATTTGAATTTAACTACTATTTAAGAGTTAGGAGTTTAGAAAACCAACCTTTATGCCGAAATACGAGTTTGAAAAGCTAGGCGGCAAAGAAATCTTACTTCGAGCAAAAGATCAAAACTAGAAACAAGTATAATGACAAAAATATAGGAAAATATGAAATGCGGGTGTGATTGTATGAGGCTAAAACGAGGGAATATGAAAGAGTTTGAAATTTTAAACCTTTGACCTTTTAAAATCGTTCAGTACGCGGCCCTTTGGTGATATTAATAGACCTCATCAAACCACTAGGCGACACGCCGAGTGGTTACTTACCTCGCTGCGTTTTATAGGACCTCCAGTTAATTTGGGGGGTCCAAACGGCGAACAAGGTCGGGCACGCCGACCTATTCGGTTAGTCACCAACTTGTCCATGGGTTCACCGAGTTTTACAGACTCCATCCTTATATTTTTTTGAGTCCAACGGCGGTCCAAGTCGGGCTCGCCGACCTCTTCGGCGAGTCACTGACTGGATTTTTGGTTCGCCAACCTGCACTTTTCAAACACATTCCACTTTTCCACATGCACAATATACACTCGTTATTCAAAATCAAAACACAAAGCAATAAAAACTTGGGTTGCATCCCAAAAAGCGCCTTAGTTAACGTCGTGGCACAACGCAAGTACCCACTCAAGATTCGTTCTTGGGGTTTGCCATAGTATCACTAGGCAACCCCGCTTGTTGTCTTGGGTTAAGATGCGAATAAATCTGACCCATTTGGGTCTCTAACTATTTGATAGAGACGGAATGAGAGGTCACCATCTGGTTGAGGGTCGACACATCTTCCTTCATTTCCTTCAAAAATTTATCGGACCCTTAAACCTTGCTGAGAATACGTGAGAGCATATCCTCAGTCCGGCCACCCTCAGAATCTTTGGGCTTTTGACGCTCGTAGGGAGAAACATACTAGTCCTTCTCCCCTTCTCTTTCTTTCCAAGTGGCGTTACGATCACGCCACTTTCTATCACGATCTCTCCTGCCTTCATCTCTATTCCAACCTTGGTTACCACCCGACCTTGAGTAGTTTGCACGATAACCTCCACCTTGGTTGCCTAGGAAGTTTACTTCCTCATTGTACAATGCTTCAAATTTGGCCTCTTTGGGGTTTACACCACCAACACTGACATCATTAACACTCCTAGTACCAGCACCCATGACGTTTTTGGCCAAGATGTCCAGTTGAGTCATCATCTTTGCCATGTTTTGGTCAATCTCTTGATCTTTTTCAATCTGCTCCTTTGTCAATTTGTAAGTAAGAGGAGAGACTTCATCTTCACGGGTGTACCAAACCCAGTTAATCTTGGTCATGCCATCAAGAAGTTGGGATGCAATCACATAAGGTTGTTGCATTAAACCTCCCAGAGAAAGTTTATCAGCCACTCCCTTGTTCACCGAATCGAGACTTCTGTAGAAGTATTATAGCAGTACATTATCGGACAATCCATAAGTTGGGCATTGCAGCACCATCTTCTTAAACTTTAGCCAAGTCTCATGGATTGTCTCACCCTCCAAATGCTTGAAGCGTTGAATGTTGTCCCGAAGAGTCATCATCTTTGAAGGAGGGAAAATTGCACTTGGAATGCAGTAATAAGTTCTTCCCACGAAGTGATGGAATCTCTTGGCAACTCAGCCAACCACTTGTACGCTTCTCCCATTAGAGAAAATGGGAACAACCACAGCCGAACCGACTCTTGAGATATGTTCTTAAAGGAGAACGGTCCGCAAACATCAACAAAGTTCCTTATATGCTCATGGGGATCCTAATGAGCCATCCCACCAAACAACCATTTCAATTGTAAGAGCTGATACATGGTGCTTGTAATATGGAACACAGCGTTCCCTTCAGCTGGAGGAAAATGAATGGCGCCAACTCCACCCACTAGATCTGGGTCATTGACATTCGATTCATTAACATTATTGAGAGTTCTGATGCCATCTTGGTGGCCCACATGGCTACCATTGCTTTTGTTGACACTCATTTCCTCTGTTTTAACAAGCAACACAACAACCAAAGCTAACAATAAGTAGATTCAACTATGATTAACAAGAATTCAATTTAACTTCACCAAAAGAATTTCAAACAACACCCGCCATTTTGATTTTAAGGTTTCAATCACACCTCATCCAATTCTAGGTGATCAACGATTATAAATCAGTATAAAACCCAACTAAATGAGTAGGGATCGAATCCCACAGGGCACGGTACGTCATCCAGATTCAATTGGGAAGTATAAATGCGGTCAAATCAGCCATAGGAATAAAAATTATTGAATAAAGACATAATCAAGTAAGGGGGTAACACGAATGTCAAATGGAGGTTTTGGTTTTGATTATCAACCACAAGCAGTCACAAACAATACTAAGTAACAATAATGAGACGGATTCTTAGGATGTGATCGATTATAGGCTAATATAGACATATGGGTAATTGTAACTATTAGTAAATAGCTAGTTATTAGTGAGTAGGCTAGGCTATAAGGGAGGTAATTTTCTCTAGAACAATTTACCCTGAATGAAGTTGATTTCCCTCGAACATCAACAAGCATACAAATTAAGAACAGCCCACACCTTAATCCATTTACTCTTTGGAGCTAAATGTGTGGCAAAGGGTTTAGGATTCTCTCTCGAGCTGAACCCTGGTCAACCCAATACCCACAAACTATCAATCAAAGACCTTAGTTCTAACCCCGCTCTCTCGAGCAAGCCAAGTACACGAACATAGAACTCCATTTTCAACTACAATTCATAGGTTAAACCACAATTAACGATTGAACTCACTTTTAAATAGCATTCAAACTAACAATTAGCAATACCCATAAGCTAAATCAGCCTGTTTTGTTCCTTTTTGTCTGCTAGTGTCATTGCTTTGTTCCTCAATCCATATTCCTGAAAATCAAGGATTTAACATCAGTTATTGGCACAAAATAAGTATTTGAGGACACTAAATCTATATAAACAAAGCCATAAATGAGTCCAAGAAATCACTTTTAAATAGCATTTAAACTAACAATTAGCAATACCCATATGCTAAATCAGCCCATAATCACACACTAAGAATTAGGGTTTTAGCTAGACATCGTAAAAAGGTAAAACCGTTACCAAATTGATTATCCATCAATTGGGTAAGAGTGATTTCGTCTTTACAATGCTCAAATTTGAAGATTCTCAAAAACCCACTTCCAAATTCTCAAAAGTGAATTTCTTAAATCCTTCAAAGCTAAGGAAAAACTAGACAAACGTTGCCTCCAGATGCTCATTCGGCGAAGTAAGTTGGGCTCGCCGAACCACTCGGTGAGCCGCCCTTTGGTCTCTAACATCGCCCTTCTGCCTTGGTATTCAACATCCTCAAGGTCTGTAGCTTTGGGAGATCTATATTGGCCTCACGGAATCACTCGACGATTCGCTAACTGCTTCTTTTCATCGCCAACTTGGTTTTTTCCTTCAGGGCCTGGAACTTTGGGCGGACTGATAAACCACTTGGCGACATGCCGAGTGCTCTTGGCGATCCTCAGGCTCACCCATCTTCATTTGTTCAGCTTGAGTTTGTTCCTTTTTTCATGATAGTGTCTTTCCTTTGTTCCTCAATCCATGTTCCTTAAAATAAAGGATTTAAAATCAGTTATTGGCACAAAATAAGCATTTGAGGACCCTAAATCTATATAAAAAAAGCCATATATGAGTCCAAGAATTCACTTTTAAATAGCATTTAAACTAACAATTAGCAATACCCATAAGCTAAATCAGCCCATAATCACATAATCACACCCCAAGAGTTGGGGTTTTAGCTAGACATCATAAAAAGGTAAAAGTCGTTACCAAATTGATTATCCATCAACTGGGTAAGAGTGATTTCGTCTTTACAATGCTCAAATTTGAAGATTCTCAAATACCACTTCCAAATTCTCAGAAGTGAATTTATTCAATCTTTCAAAGCTAAGGAAAAACTAGAGAAAAACTACCTACAAATGCTCATTCGGCGAAGTAAGTCGGGCTCGCCGAACCACTCGGCAAGCCGCCCTTTGGTCTCTTACATCGCCTTCCTGCCTTGGCATTCAGCATCCTTAAGATATGTAACTTTGGGCGATATATCTTGGCCTCGCAGAATCACACGATTGTCCATCAACTGCTCATTTTCATCGCCAACTTGGTTCTTTCCTTCGGGGCTAAGCACACTAGAACTTTAGGCGATCTGATAAGCCACCCGGTGACACATCGAGTGCTCTTGACGGTCCTCAGGCTCACCCATCTTTATCTCTTCAGCCTGTTTTGTTCCTTTTTGCCTGCTAGTGTCCTTGCTTTGTTCCTCAATCTATATTCCTGAAAATCAAGGATTTAACATCAGTTATTGGCACAAAATAAGCATTTGAGGACACTAAATGTAAATAAACAATTCTCTAAATGAGTCCAAAAACTCACTTTTATATAGCATTTAAACTAACAATTAGCAATACACATATGCTAAATCAGCACATAATCGCATAATCACACCCACAGAATTGGGGTTTTAGCTAGACATCATAAAAAGGTAAAAAAAACCATTAACAAATTGATTATCCATAGATTGGGTAAGAGTGGTTTCATCTTTAGAATGCTCAAATTTGAAGATTCTCAAAGACCCACATTCAAATTATCAAAATTGAATTTCTTAAATCCTTCAAAGATAAGGAAAAACTAGAGAAAAACTGCCTCCTAATGCTCATTCGTCGAAGTAAGTCGGGCTCGTCAAACCACTCAGCGAGCCTCCCTTTGGTCTCTTACATCGCCTTTCTGCCTTGGCATTCAGCATCCTCAAGGTCTGTAGCTTTAGGTGATCTATCTTGGCCTCGCGGAATCACTCGGCTACCCATCGACTGCTCATTTTCATCGCCAACTTGATTCTTTCCTTCAGCGCTTGGCACACTGGAACTTTAGGCGGTCTGATAAGCCACTCGGCGACCACCGAGTGCTCTTGGCGATCCTCAGGCTCGCACATCTTCATTTGTTCAGCCTGTGTTTGTTCCTTTTTGCCTGTTAATATCCTTGCTTTGTTCCTCAATCCATATTCCTGGAAATCAAGGATTTAACATCAGTTATTGGCACAAAATAAGAATTTGAGGACACTAAATCTATATAAAAAAAAAGCCATATATGAGTCCAAGAACTCACTTTTAAATAGAATTTAAACTAAGAATTAGCAATACTCATAAACTAAATCAACCCATAATCACACCCCAAGAATTAGGGATTTAGCTAGACATCATAAAAAGGTTAAAAATTGTTACCAAATTGATTATCATCAACGGGGTAAGAGTGATTTCGTCTTTACAATGCTCAAATTTGAAGATTCTCAAGACCCACTTCCAAATTCTCGAAAGTGCATTTCTTTAATCCTTCAAAACTAAGGAAAAACTAGAGAAAAACTGCATATAAATGTTCATTCGGGGAAGTATGTCAGGCTCGCCAAACCACTCGGCGAGCCGCCCTTTGGTATCTTACATCGTCTTTCTGCCTTGGCATTCAGCATCCTCAAGGTTTGTAAATTTGGGCGATCCATCTTGGCCTCACGGAATCACTCGGTGATCCGCAGACTGCTCCTTTTCATCGCCAACTTAGTTCTTTCCTTCAGGGCTTGGCACACTGGAACTTTATGCGGTCAGATAAACCACTCGGCGACACGCTGAGTGCTTTTGGCGATCCTCAGGCTCGCCCATCTTCATTTTTTCAACCTGTTTTGTTCCTTTTTGCCTTTTAGTGTCCTTGCTTTGTTCCTCATTTAAACCTTTAATACAAAATCTGAGTACTACGTCTCAAGGTAGCCATCTTAAAAAATGACTACAACACAAGAGGGACACAGCCCTTACAATACAAAAGAAACTACTATCTAGTACATAGAACTTAAGGAAACTCTTTAACATAAAGGTCCTTGAATCTTTTAGGAAACACCCGAACTTAGGAATAATAAGCCAAGCTCATCACTTCCATGAAAAACCCTCTAGTCACCATCACCTACACTTGGTGTGAAAAGATAAAGAGGAATCGTGTTAGTACAAGAATGCACTAAGTATGATAACCATGCAAAACATGCTTTTAAAAGGACATTTAGTTGGAAACTATGCATCATGCATTTTTAGAGAAACTTCAAGAACATTTAGTACATAGGCACAATATAAACCACGTACATCATCATACACACGAAAACCATTCATAATAGAACATAGAGCCTCTTATAACATTTTAGGCACATTCAATACATACAATACATTACCTTCCTCTTTATCTTAACTCCTTTCCTCAAGCAACCCTTAGGGAATACTTGGTGCAATGTATTGCCTTAAGGTTACCAAAGGTGAACTTACATATAGCCTTCATCAATCCAACCACATATATCATAGAGTCATAAGCACACCATAAGACATAGTCTTCACATAGGAACCATCACCTAAGAAAACCCCCAAGTCACACTAGTGCAATGTGCAAGTAGCATCCTATAATACTACTCACACCAAGTGTTCCTAGGAAGCCACCATAGACTAGGTACATCATATTCAACAAGTCATAACATCTTCATTTAACATTAGACATAAGACCAACATACTTCATAACATCATATAAGGACTCATTCCTTACTACATCATTAGTCAAAACCCATTTAGTTCATATCATAGGTAAACCACCCTCACAACCCCTTCACAAGCTCAATTGTGCAATGTACACATGGAATCCCATACCCCCACATATACTAAGAAAACCCATTAAGAAGTCATAAGTGTAATTCACATGCATAATCATACTTCATATCTTGACATAAGTAAAATCAACCATAACATGCTTTCATGTTAACATACATAGACCATAGTCTTCATTACATAAAGAGCTTAATAATAACCCCCCTTAGAGTACACTTGTGCAATGCATAAGTAGGGTACATAGTCCTACCTATACTAAGTAACTCTTCAAGAAATCATGACTAGAGTTCACATTCTTATCTTAGTTCATTTCTTAACATTTGGGAGACATTGCCATAACCGACATAGACCATGTGAGCTACATGGAATCCGGTGTTCTACTCCGACACCGAAAAGAGAGGGTACTACTTGCCAAAGTAGGACCTACATACATAATAGCTATCTAATGGATCCACTAAGCTAATACCTACTGGGCACGTAGTTATGGAACAAGGAGATTGCTACTAGAAAACCTTGACTCACTAAGCGTGGAGGTTTCCATCTCATGAAACAACATCTATGTTGGGAATCCGGACTTGCTAAACGTGAAGCCCCCAATCTCATTTCTCATGTTCACTCGGTGCTAAGCTCCAACTCCCTTTTTAAACATTTTTAAGCCTTTATTTAACATTAGTTCATAAAATAGGCTTAAGGGACTTAATCCCTCATATCATATAGCTCAAAGGTTTCTAAGATGAGAATGACCTTTCATCATAGAACCTACATTATGTGAGAATGACCTTTCACATAATCATACCATATTCATAACATAGTCTAGTTTAGAGTACAATTGACGAAACCTTTCAAGAAACTCATTTTCACTAGATTATCATAACCTTATTCATTCATTAATGTGTGTATACATATGTGAGAAAGCCTTTCACATAACCACCTTTATACAACATATATTCATACCTTGCTAATCATACATTTTGCATGCATAATAAGATGTAAGGGTGCATATAAGAGTTAACCTTTCAATAGACACCATAACACATCATATTCATAGTTATACATGTACAGTGTGTGTGTGCGCGCGCATATTGGTCCTCATAGTGACATATTAGCAACAACATTGATATTGAATGTTCTTCCCTTCAAGGGATCACCACACATTCACAATGTCCCCAAATCATGAGCAATTCACATATAAAGCCCTTAGGGATTCTAGACCACACACCCACACTTCATCATAGGAGACAAGGACACATTCAACATTTAATAGGTACTCCTATCATGTCTATGATCAAACATTCATATAGGGGTCATATAAGTAGGGGTCATTCCACAATAGTACCTAACATAATCAATCATGTAGACCACAGCTTATTCCTAACATTATCATTCACATTATACTCCTCATCATCAACACACGTTAAACATCATGCTAGCATTGAGGATTTCATATATAACCTTCATAGCACAACTTTATAAACATAGGCATCATAATCATCAATTCACTTCACATAGATTGCCTTCAAGGCCATGATCTCAACATGTATAGATAGACAAGAAGTAAACACCTCCACCATAACTGGTTCAAACCACACAACATCAATTCTCAGACTATAGACTAGAAGTTAGGTCAACTTACCAATTCTCCAAGCCATGATCACCATGGATCAATCCTCAACAATTCATAATCAATTAACATAGGTAGCAATAGGAATCAACAATGTAAATCAATATCATAAACATAGTCTAAGTACAATTCCATAAACAATGGGATCAACCCATAACTATGCCCATAAGGCCATAATCTTCAACTCATATATATACCAAAAATTCAACATGAATAAGTATAGATAATCATAGGAAACATCAATAAAATCTAATCTAAATATAATTTCACCAATAGAGATCAAATTCACAAAGACCCACATCATAGGCCAATTTTGAAAATTTGGGGATCATGGGTTCTTTAAGAATTCCTTTGAAAATTGTCTTAAAAACATTAATTACATATTAATTCATCAATAGAATGATTTAGGAAATTGTTTGACAAGGAACCCATGTTTAGATTGAAAATTGGGAATTTTGGTCGTTGAATCACTTTTGAAAATCTTTGATAGAACTCCTTGAATGAGAGGTTATTCAAGAATCAAGAGTCACCATACCTTAATTATTGAAGACCCATGAAATTGAAGAAGAAATCAGTTGAAAACCCATCTTTTAGCTTGAGCTTCATCAAGGTTTTCAATGGAGTTTTTTTAGAGAATCTATTTTGAGAGGGAAGGGTCAATTTGAAGAATGGGGTCTGATTTTAGGATTTTGGGTTTTAACCAACTTAAAATACCCTTAAATAGGTATAATAACCGTTTATAATAATTCCCCAAAGTACCCAAACTACCCCTCACTTAGTTGGACCTTTTTAAATAAGTCAAACTTGAGTTTTATTTTCACAGATTTCGTCGAGAAACAGGTTCGCGACGAGGAGGTGTTCCCACAAGTTTCTGGAAATTAAATTTCGAGGCAGTAGAGTCCGCGACGCGGACCAAAACTTTGGCCTATGGTGGAGCTAGGCAGCGACGCGGACATGCTCCCTCCATGTACATTTTCAAGCTGCCTTGGCAACTTGGTTGGCCGAGGTTGAGGTCCTCCTCATGGACCCTTAGGGTGGCCCCCGGGGCTTCGTATCCGAACGTTTTGACCCTAAAACATTTATTAAGACACTAGGATCACCTCCACTGATTTTAGACTCCAAACAACACATAAAAACATGAACAACATACTAGAACACACCAACACGCAAAAGACTGGTTTCTGAACGTCTTGGTCGTCCCTTGACATTTGACTTCCAAACTTTTTAAAACTGACTTAAAAGGTTATTCTTCATTATTTTGACAAGTTATTAATGCATAAAACCCATGTGAGGCTCTACTTTATCCACTTTATTTTGAGGGTTGTTACAATATCCCCCACTTAGGAACATTCGTCCTCAAATGACACTTAAAACACTTCTGAGGACTCAATGACCCAACTAGCAGCTCACAATACACAGCATACAACATCAACATAAGAGCACACATCAAGGAGGAACATCAACTCCGCATAAAAGGCTCAAAACAACTTTGTGCAATTCAAGAAAGTAGCAACACATCTACCAACTCCTTATGCATCAACTTTATTATTTCCCATTTCATTGGAGGAACTTCCTTCTCCAAATCATCACTATGCTTAAAACTCTTTACTTCTCATAAGTATAGGAGGAACTACCTTCTCCATATTCAATGAGCATCAACATATATATTAAGAAATCAACAAGACATTTCTTTAACAAGACAATATCAAGCATGCTCATTACAACTCTCATGGAGTCAACATCACACAACATCTATGGATGCAATTTCAACCACGAGAAATAAAGTTCGTGAAAACTCAAAATACAACTTAAGCATGAATTTTCACAAAAATATTCACATACAAGGAAATCATGTCATAATCATCATTCTCATTTCAAACACCAAAGAAACACAACATGCAACTATCTCATTAAAGCACGTTATGCAACTTTATCATAAGAAATCATTTAAGCATGCACTTCAAATCAACTCATGCAACACAAGCAAGTAGAAACTTTATTAACCGACTCATAATGCATTAACCACATAGGCCTTTCTCATGTTCATGGGAGGAACTACCTTCTCCTAAGCATGACATGATATTTACCCCTTTTATATCATCATAGGGTCCATTATGCAATGGCTTTCAAGTGCACACATAGACATGATCAACATTTCCACTCATGAGGCAATTAAGCAATTCATACTAGTTGCACCCTAACATGAGGATTATAGATCATCTACTAGTCTTATCATTTAATCATCATACTATCAAGAACATATATGTCATTACCATGTTTAGTTATGTTCAAGGAGGGACTACCTTCTCCTAGTCACAAGATACACACATGGCATCATAAACTCATAAGCAAGTATTACACAAAGGTCAATTCATTCAAGGAGAAATTCTCAACTCCTAACCTAAGCTTGCTCATACTCTCTTCCTCATGAAGTCAAGAGTGTATTCACCATATAAAGATGCATATTGACATGAGAAACATGAATTTTATTACTAAAGTTCTATTTTTATGTAGTAAGAATCCTTCAAAACATGCATAACATAGTGTCTTCTAGGACATGCATAACATACGGAGATCATGCAACTCATAATCATATGCAAGACTCCAAACATGAACAAGCTACTAGGAACTCTTTGGTCTCAAGCTTGAATAAGAATAGAAAGAAAAGATAAGGATATCAACAACCTTACTACTCACTCAGCATCCCCCACTTAGGGTAAACCCATCTAAGAGCACATTAAAGTAACCAAGAGAACTATCACTTACTAATTAAGCACAATGTCCCCCTCTTGGGATCAAGTTATGTACACTCCTTTAATCATTACCTCCTTCATCTCTAAGGTAGGAACCATTCTCCACTAAATCTTCACTATACTCCCTTAGGTGAGGATTTCAAGAATCCAAAAAAATAAGTATCTATACCACTCCGCTTCATATCTATCACCCAAAGTGGTTCTCAACTTGGAGAACTCAAAGAAGTTCAATGTAGAAAATTAAGGGCACTCAAAACCTTACTGTCTAGGCACATTATCCCCCACTTGGGGTGAGCTTAATCAACTCTTTATCACACCATACCCTTATCATCACCTTTGGTGTAACTTTCCGCTCAACCATGCCTAGGTATTATCTAAACACCCTCTTTGAATGACCATACTTAAGATCAACCTTACAAGACAACTATCCTCTTTAGAGTTAGTCAACATCTATTCTCTTGTCCTTCCCATGAACTAAGGGGTACATGCAACTCTCCAAGTTAACCTTAGAGCAAAACACTATCCCAACTCATGGAGCAAAACCCTTTTTTCCGCTCTTAGGGCAAGCCTACAAAAGAACTTTGATTCACACAAGGACAACCATGAAGTATCACTCATAAGAAAAGGCAACTTTCAACTCACACTAGTTACCACATTCCTTCAAAACTCTTCAAATCTTCACCATGACTTTCTACTATCATTACCCATCACCATAAAGCAACTCATCATGCTAAAAAGGATTTCATTCTTACCATAATGACTCTTACCATAAGAGAAGTACACCACCATACAACATTTTCAATGTAATGCTCACAACCTCATAGGTCACACATAGCCATGATTGGCATCACAATACGATTTCCCAATCTACCTTCATATATATAGTCATATAGTCACCACATGATAATAAGCATTAAAACTCACCTTTTCTTCCCTCAATCCTTACAACATCACCCCTTCCAAGTAATCAGATCTAGAAGACCACCAGACAAGGGAAAATAAGAGAGAGAGATCATAGGGAGTTCTATAAGGGATCAACCCATAACTTTGCCCATAAGGCCATAATCCTCAAATCATCAATATACCAACAACTCAACATGAATAAGTATAGATAATCATTGGAAACATCAATACAATCTAATCTAAACATAATTTCACCTATAGAGATCATATTCACAAAGACCCACATCATATGCCAATTTTGAGAATTTGGGGATCATGGGCTCTTTAAGAATTCGTTTGAAAATTGTCTTAAAAACATCAATTACACATTATATAATCAATAGAATGATTTAGAAAATTGTTTGACAAGGAACCCATGTTTAGATTGAAAATTGGGAATTTTGGTCGTTGAATCACTTTTGAAAATCTTTGATAGAACTCCTTGAATGAGAGGTTATTCAAGAATCAAGAGTCACCATACCTTAATTATTGAAGACCTATGAAATTGAAGAAGAAATCAGTTGAAAACCCATCTTTTAGCTTGAGCTTCATCAAGGTTTTCAATGGAGTTTTTTTAGAGAATCTATTTTGAGAGGGAAGGGTCAATTTGAAGAATGGGGTCTAATTTTAGGATTTGGTGTTTTAACCAACTTAAAATACCCTAAAATAGGTATAATAACCATTTATAATAATTCCCCAAACTACCCTTCACTTAGTTGGACCTTTTTAAATAAGTCAAACTTGAGTTTTATTTTCACAGATTTCATCGGGAAACAGGTTCGCGATGCGGAGGTGTTCCCACAAGTATCTGGAAATTAAATGTTGAGGTAGTAGAGTCCGTGACATTTCCGCGACACGGACCCAAACTTTGGCCTATGGTGGAGCTAGTCCGCGACGCGGACATGCTCCCTCTATGTACATTTTCAAGCTGCCTTGGCAGCTTGCTTGGCCAAGGTTGAGGTCCTCCTCGGGGACCCTTAGGGTGGCCCCCGGGGCTTCGTATCCAAACGTTTTGACCTTAAAAACATTTATTAAGACACTAGGGTCACCTCCACTGATTTTAGACTCCAAACAACACATAAAAACATGAACAACATACTAGAACACACCAACACGCAAAAGACTAGATTTTGAACGTCTTGGTTGTCCCTTGACGTTTGACTTCCAAACTCTTTAAAACTGACTTAAAAGGTTATTCTTCATTATTTTGACAAGTTATTAATGCATAAAACCCATGTGAGGGTCTACTTTATCCTACTTTATTTTTAGGGTTGTTGCACCTTCTCTCCGACATCAATCCGAGGTTGATTGAGGCCAGAGCGCCGACAGAGAAGAAGGATCTTAATGTGGCAGCTAGGTATTGGTTTGGGTTCATCAACAACACTATCATGTCCTCCCAAAATAATTCCATACTCAGACACCCGAAGGCAGCATGTTTAGGGTTTATCATTTCTCGCCAGAAGTTAAATCTGGGTTATTAATTGAACAAGAGATGGTCATGAGGACCAAGCAGATTCAGACTTCACTCCCATTCCCGATGTTGATCATCGAGTTATTCATACAGGCCCACGTTCTTCGAGATGAGAAAGTGGATGTGTAGGTGATACCCACATCCTCTACTAACATCCGGTGTATTGAGGCCGAGTACATATAGGATAAGGCTGACAGGAGGAGGGCAGCCCCGATGGTCGCATCCCCCGAGGTTGATGTTGATATGATACCTGCAAAGGCAAACATGCCTACTCCAGCCACTGGGCCTTCAGATGGTTCGAGCACCGATGTTCCAGCTTATTCTGATGTGCCTCCGACTACCACCGAAAATGAGGTTAGAGATGATGATAATGATGTAGAGTCCGAGGCTGAGACTGATGAGGAGCAGCTTGGTGTTCGTGAGGAAGCTGTCTATGAGGACCTGGCTAACCTAGATGGTGCTATGTTCGAGACTGTGAGACAGGCATCACTTCAAGATACTTCTATGGTAGGCTCCAGTGGAGCCAAGGATGCTGAGTTACCGGGCACTGATGCCCAGACAGAGGGAGTTGTGGATATGCAGACTTCACCCCAGGACTAGCCTGACATGATGATTCCCTTTGCCTCCTTTCTATTCTCTTTTTAGACTGATTTTGTTTTCATTGCATTTGAGGACACCTACATTTTTTTATTGGTGGGGTGAGGTATTTCCATACATACTTCTTGTGTCGGATGTTTTGTGAATATTATATTTTTGTGTTTTTGTGAATATTGGATCTTATTGGATTATATATATATATATATATATATCTTGGTTGTGGTATTGCGGTTGTACTTAGCTTGTGGCGAATTGTTTTGATATGAAAGCGGTTTTGAACCAATTTTAAAATTTCTGCCACCTCTTGTGTGTGTGATTGTTGTTGTTCTTGTACATATTTGAGTGTCGATTGTGGTCAATACCAATGACTTGAATAGTGCTCTTAATTGAACAAAATGAATGTGCAGCTACGATAAGGTAAACAAAGTTATATAGGCAATATGTGAACTTTGAGCATCTTGTTATGACTAGCTGATTGTCATTGAAGTCTCTTGTGATGAGCATTGCACGCTATAGAAAGTGTGGAGTCTTGGTTGATGATTGTATCAATGCCTTGTGTGGTGAGGTCGTCTTGAACATTGTATTTGAAGACACCTAGAATTTGCCCATTGGTCCAATTGAAATTATCTTAGGCAAGAATTTTGAAGAGTGGACCAATTTGACAATATTCCTCTTTTGTGGCCACCCTTGTGAGAAGTGTTAATCTTGTCTTGGCATCCTTTGAGCCTGTACTTTTCTTGGAAGAAACTTGAACAACTTTGACCTCTTTATTCATTTACCCTTAACCTTCATGAAGTTTTGGTCTGTTTGAATAGCCAACTTAGGCCAAAAGCCTAAGTTGGGGGTGTGGTGAAAAAGAAGGAAAGTCAAGAAGTGTGAAGAATTCCCCCTTTGATCGATTGTTTTGAAAAAAATGGAACCCATCCATGTAAAAAAAAGAGAAAGGAATAAACGAAAATGACTGAAAAAGAGAAAACAAATTGTGAAATAAAGTAGTGAAATTGCAAAAGAAATGGGGTATCTGGTGGTTCATACGAAGTTGAATAATGGAATGGATTATGAGCATGTTCAAAATGTTAAAGAAAAGGATGAAAGTGATGTCCAGGCCATACTTCATGAAGGTAGAAGCCACTAAGCCTAAATGACCATACATTTATACTCAGCCCCGTTACAAGCCTTGAAAAGACCTTTGTGATCTTGAGTGAGCTGAAACGAATGTTGATTGGAAAATAAGGGCAAACATATGGTGAAGTCATGTATTTGTTCATCTTTGTGAGTGTGAGAGTCGTATGTGATTTTGAAACTTTAAATCGTTGACAAATTTTGTGTGAATATGGAATCATCTTTGTTGCGAGGGCATTTGAATACCTTTTTTGAACTTGAACTTGCATCTGAAGCAGGCATTGTGAGCTTGAGAGCACTTGATGATGGTGAGTCATAATTTGAAACTTTGAGTGCACAATTGATCATTGTATGAGTAGTTTAAACCTTGTTGTATGAATTCATGTTGAGTCTTAAGCAACACTGTTTGTAGACATCCTTATTGAACTATTGATCTTGAGTTTTACTTGAGGACAAGCAAAAGTTTAAGTTGGGGTGTTGATGAGTCTGAGATTTTGACTCATTTTGGGCTTTGTTTTGATAGTATAAGTGTCCTCAAATGCCTATTTTATGCTCTAAACTGATGTTAAAGTGCTGATTTGCAACAATAAAGGCTAAGGAGCAAGGCAAGGACATTATCGGACAAAAAAAAAGTAAAAAGCCGAAGAAGTGAAGAAAGTTGATCCTGGTGATCGCCAAGACCACTCGGCACACCGCCGAGTGGCTCTTTAGCTCGCCCAAAGTTCCAGCGTGCCAGCCCTGGGGAAAACCAAGTTGGCGATAGAAATGGGCAGTCGGTGAATCGTCGATGCACTCCGCGACATCAAGTTGGATCGCCCAAAGATCAGGTTCTGGGATGCTGAGGACCAATGCAAAAGGGTGATGGAAGAGAGTAAAGGGCGGATCGCCGAACCACACGGTAAGGCGCGACTTATTCTGCCACTGGACTTTCAGGCCAAAAAGTGGGCAACTATAAACTAAAATTTAAAAGGAATTTTGAAAGACGTTCGTTTTATCTTTGTTTTCCATAGAGTTCTGATCCCCAGAGTTGGACTTGAGAGTTTTTCTCTTAGTTTTGGAGTTTCCATTGTAGACTTGGAGGATTTCTAAGTGGGTTTTTGAACTTAAGCAATTTGGACCATTGTAAAGACTTGAGTACCTATACCTAGATCATGGCTAATGTATTTGGTAATCGTTTCTCTATTTTTATGATGTGTAGCTAAAACCCCAATTCTTGGGGTGTAATCATGTGATTATGAGCTGAATTAGCTTATGGGTATTGTTAATTATTGAATTAAATGCTTAATTGAAGTGGGTTTAATTGATAGTTGTGTTTTAATCTAAGAATTGTAGTTTCAAATGCAATTTGAACTTAAAATTATGGGCTTGCTTGAAAAAGAGGTTTTAGAATCAAAGCTTGCAATTGATGATTATAGTTATTAGGTTGATATGGGTTTAGCTCGAAAGAGTAAATCCTAATCTCGATTCTACCTATCTAGCTCGAGAGAGTGGATGAATTAAGGTGTAGGTTGTTCTTATTTGCTAAGCTTGTTGATGTTCGAAAGAAATCACTTGAATCGTGATAGTTGTTCGAGAGAAAACTATCTCACTTATAGTCTAGACTACCCACTGATATTTAGCTATTTGTTAGTAATTTCAATTACCCATATTGTGAAATATGCCTATAATGATCACATTCGGATAATTCCTCTCTATATTGTTATTTCATTCGTGTTTGACTGTGTTGTGGCTGATAATTACAATCCAAACCCCCCATCTGACATTCATTGTCACCCCCTTGACTTGTTTGTATGTTTCCGATAATTTTTATTCCTATAACCGAATAGACCACTTTATAACTTCATAACTGAAATTTAGACACGTTCCGCTACCTGTGCGTTCGACCCCAACTCTTCGTTGGGTTTTATACTAGATAACGACTATTTACACCCAGAATCGAATGAGGTATACTTGAAACGTTAATCACACAGCTTGAGCCAACACTTGAAAATCAGTCATAAACTCCGCATTAGTCACTTGCTCGACCAAAGGGTCAACCGGAGCTTGAGGAGCTCATTGACCAACCTCTTCTTCCTCAGTCCTTCTAGCAATACATCTCATAATCTTCAAACATGCTTCACTCTCAAAGCAATACATCTCATAAACTCCATACATGCTTCACTCTCAAAGCAATTCATAATGTATCTCATTCATTCTATAAGAATACATCTAACCCATAAATTCTCCTTTCATGATTCAAACACATTTATATCAAATTCATCTTAGAAACATGGGTTAAGAATGGGTACATGTAAGTTCATCCTAAAAAGATGTATTCTACTAAATTCATGCATAAACAATCACTACCCAATCAATTGGATCAACATCCATCAATACCCACCACTTAAAAGAAAATCCTAACTCAAATTGGGGAATTCTACCTTTTCAATTGGGGGTTCTTAGGGGCTCCATGGATGAAAAGGATTCCATGGATGAATAAGGCTATCATACCTTGTTATCAAAGCCCACAAGCAATTGGAGAATGGAGACTTGACCTTGAGCCCTAGCTTCACCTTTCTTATTCAACTTCTGAGAGAGAAATATTTGGAGAGGAAGAGCTTTGGTCTTCTTTTAGAATTTTAGGAGAATGAATTGAATGAACTAATTTAAAGGTTGAAATCACTTATATATGGTCCTAGACATAGGCAAAACGACGTAGTATCAATATAAAATAATTAGGAAAAGACCCAACTACCCCTAAAACTTAAACTGTTGACCCTGACCCACGCCTCTGGTCGACGGACCGTGGTCTGACCAATGGTCCGTCCTGGGTGTCCGTCGTTTGGGGTCAGAAAGTTGGAATTGGGGTCTGGGACCACGGATCATGGTCTGACCGACGGTCTGTTGGTCAGGTCGTGGTTCTGTGACCTTTGGGTAGGTTTTTGGTGCTAGTCCACAGACCCCCACCTACAGTTTGTGGTCCTACCCACGGGCCATGGTTGGCCCTCGTGGCTGGCACCTGCAACTTCTCAATTTTTGCTATTTTACCCTCTTTCGAATTTGGGGTGTTACATACGCTCTCTGTGGGATTTGACCTCATCCTAACTGGGTTACTGCATTTTACATTTACCGCTTAAATGTCATAAAAAGGTGAAGTTTAGGCTACATCAATATGGAGATAACACTGAGCGTAGTTAGGTCTAAACTAGATGATGCTCGATGTGTTGATGAAGTATTAGAGAAATGCATTGTTGATGATCCTTAAATGGGTATGAGATTCTTCATTTGGCCGGGTCTACATTCCAACTTTAGACACAATAACTAATTTGGGGTGGATGGGTTGTTAAATTAGTATAGGTTAATTAAATGTGACCAATAAATGATCGATACATCATTAATTAGTTTATTATTTGAGTTTAAATTAAAAATCATAAAAGAAAGGCAATATAAGGCCTAAAGGTAGACGTTGGGGGTATTTGAATACTAATAGATAGACGTAGTAGTTTTATACAATTTTTCATTGTTCAAGGGTATTCTAGGCCCTTTTCCATTCTTTGAAATGTCAATTTAGATTGGAAGTACTTCCTCCGCCCCATATTAGATGAGCACTTTCTATTTTACACGATGATTAAGAAATTATTAATAGATTGATCAATTTTACTATTTTATCCTTTGTTTATATCAATGCACATAAAAATAAGTCAGAAAAATATAGGAATAGCTACTGTTGACATCTTTTGAGAGGGCGCAACATCACGGTGACTCAAAAAAATAATTCAATTTTAAAAGAATATAAAGGAATTTTAAAAGGGAAAGGGGAGTAAAAGGGAGTCGCCACCTAATTTTAGGGAAAACTAAGAAACCAATTAATTAATTAACTTAAAAGAATGTCTATGAAACCAATAGATTCTAGGTAAGGGGTTCAAGTTATTCCGAAGGGAAGGGGTTAGGCATCCTTCGAAACCCACAACGGTGGGTCCCGACTGAATTCATTTTTTCAAATTGAGGAGGGGATAAAAATAATATACAAGTATAATAAACATCTGATATACACAACTAATAGAACAAACAACAATATAAGAAACGACCTAAAATTTGCCTAACATTGAAATATACAAATTATAAATATTTTGTTAAATTTTAAGTAACTTAAGTCTTTAAATTTACCATTTTCTCAAGTCCAACACTTAAATTTTAGCCCATCTATTACTATCATAACTCCAAGTCCATCAAAATTCATTATTTTAGTCTTTACCTACCATATAGTTACACCTTCTCTTAATTGAATCACGTTGTTTGTGTAATGATAACTTTAATATTATTTAATTGCTTAATTGAACCAACAATGATTTTTCAGTGGATTGCTCATGTACTAGGTGTTTGTGTCTATCAAGATACGTATGTCCTCAAAAATTTATTACTTTCAAACTGAAAAAAGATCCAAAAAAACTGAACCGAACCGAACCAAACTATCAATAACCAAATCGATGGTTATTTTTTTCGTTTGGTTTTAGATATTTAAAAAATCGACTAGATTGGTTTGGTTTTTATTTTAACCAATAACCGATCCAAACCGAACCACGAACACCCCTAATTATACCTTTATTTAGTCATCTCTTGAACTTAACTTTTCAATAAATTGATCAATGAACATGAATTAACCAATTTTTCTATATTCATCAAATTCATACTTTCAAGGTTAACAACTCTCAAGGATAAAATAGAAAGAGTAAAGTTGTTTATATATTGGTTTTATGAAATGACAAACTCTCTTTGTTCCATATTAGTTGATATCTTTCCTTTTTACACGTATATTTCTATTAACTACGTGGACAAGAAATTACACCATCAATTTATTTTTAGAAATAGTTATTTCTCTTAATTTGATTATTATATTTTCACATTAATGATTTTTTAGCTTCTCTTTTTATTTTTTATTTTTTAAAACACAATTTATAGATTTTTTATTTTTTATTGAAATAGCGCTCAAATATTTTTGTATTGTTGATTGAATGAACTAGGAAGAGAGGAGAAAGAGGTGAAAATAATGAGGACAAGAGAAAGCGGTGAAAAATCTTTCTTTTTTTTTGGCAACTAAATAAGAATCTTAAACAAACTACTATAATTAAATTTAGAGGCCAAGTTACCATATAATATTTTTTTTGTTATTTTTATTTAATTATTAATAATATGTCAATATATTAATATAAATAAGTATTTCTAAAAATAAATTGACGGTGTAATTTTCTTGTCCACCGTCAGTGGAGAAAAATTAATATCTATTGAGAAATTATATATGAGAAGATAATTTTTCTAGTTCATCCCTTGAAAAATTTCATGGAAATTTTACAAACAAATGTGAACACTTTTAAAAAAATAATTGCAAGAGTATTATAGGAAAAATTTAATTAATGTTTTCTTGATTTAGTAAGTTAGACAACTAATATGACACAACTACTTTTACTAAGATGATATACTAATATGGAACGGAGGTGGTATTAAGAAATATCTATTTTTTGTAAGGACGACATATAAATATGAACGGAGAAAGTAGTGTTTATAAATTTTGGAAATTATGAATATTAGGTCTAGATATCAATTGCGTTGGGAGAAACTATGAATATTAGTTTTTGTCTACCTACATTTTGGTGTACAACTTTGTACGTGTGTACACGTCAAATCATTTAAGGGTGACAAAAAGGTTTTAAAATATAAAAAAATGACTCAAATTTTAAGAATTGAGGGTAGGTAACAAGTTTATGATTAGGATTTAATGTTAGTTTTTTTTATTTACACTTCCAATCTTTCAAATAAATTAATCCTAATTTTCTAATTGTGGAGGAAGAACCTGCCTCTCTTTCTTCTTCTGGATTATCCGCGCTTTTCTTCTTCTTCCTCCTCTCTCTCGGCTCCGTTCTTCTTCTCTCACTCGTGTTTCTCATGTTGGTGTTGATGTTACTTTTGAAATGAAAGTTGAGTTGTTTTTTGAAAAAATTAAGAGGAAAACATAACATTTTTTCTCAATTTCTGGACTAACCATTGTTTGTGTAGCTTGGGAATTACTTGAGAAGTGATTTTTAATCATTTTGATAAGTAAATTCATTTAATTTTGTGTACATTTTTCATGTGAGCTATTTTTTCAGTTATTTCTATCGTTTCAGCAATGTTGCAGCAGGTTCTGAAATAGATCAAGTAGTTGCTGGAAAATGAGCAATAATAGCTTAGATATTTTTTCAACAACGGCTGAAGGAAATACAATTGTTGACTATGTTTCAGTAGTTGCTACATTTATTCAACAGTTGCTGCAACATATTTAGCTGACGAAACGTATGCAGTAGTTGCTGAATAATCTATAGCTACTATTGCACATGTTGCTTCAACTAATAAAGCAGTTGCTGAATAAAATCCAGCAATTGTTGTATTTTAATTTTAAATCATGACTAATTTTAATTTTTTTAAACCATATTATCCTCATGTACCTTCAATATCATTAATGGGGGACAAAATAACGTTTGGGGTTGATTTTCATGGTGAATGAGTCGATTCAACAATCATTTTATTTGGCGTTGGAAGGGTAAAGAATCGATCGAGACAATAACAATGATTGTGCATCAAGATGTCGCATATGATAATTCTTTGAAAGAAATCATTATCAAATGTGAGTTAGGTTGTGAGTTGTCAGATATTGTCATCACTTACATTCACACTTGTAGTGAAGAGAAGAGCGCGGCTACTTTTAGGATTAAAAAATCAAGCTAGTTTGTTTACTTATTTGGAAGATGAAGCTACACCTATTTTAAGGATAAATGTGGTTGAAAGAGTGGTAGAGAACCACAATACATCTCAAAATCAACAAGTGTTAAATGGTGAAGGTTCGCAAGCAAATGAAGGTGAACAGACTGCACCTACTCCAGAAGTTGTCTTTAATACGTCGATAACACAATCAACACAATTGAATCGTGTTCAAGATGACGAAACAAATTTTTATAATGGTATGTCATTAATAAATAAGCAAGTTCTGGCTATTGCATTAAAAATGCTTGTGTGAAGAAAGATTTGAGATTTTAAAAAATGATAAACACGTGTTTGGTGTATAGAATCAAGTGTGTACATCCGAAATGCAAGTGATGGTTAAGAGCTGTAGAGCTTAAAAGTTCTGAAAGGTTAAGAATGAAATGTTTCACACAAGTGGTTCTCAACATCTTACGAGCCATGCTACAACAAAAGTCATTAGTGAATACTTCAAAGATAAGTTTTCCAAGGGTAAAATCCCACCCATAAAAGATATGAAGACTTCAATCCGTGTGGAATTGAGCTGTAAAATAAGTTATTGAAAAATTTGGAAGGGAATCAAGATTGCAAAGTCTTTGATTAGGGGAACACATGAGCATGGATACATATCATTATATGCTTAGCATAATAAATACGGAAACTAAGATATCATTGAAGCTTGATGAAAATAGTAAGTTCGAGTATTTTTTTATGACTATATGGGCTTGAATTCTTGATTTTAGGCAAATAAGAAAAGTCATAGTTGTCGATGGAACATTTTTTAAAGAAATGTACAGTGGAGTGTTGTTATTTGTTGTTGCACCAGATGTAGAGAAACGTATTTCTTCAGTAGCTTTTTGTGTTGTTGATTCTAAGTGTGATGCCTCATATCGGTATTTTCTTTTTTTTGCAAATGAGCAACTTTGTAGATGATATCCCTGAATTTTGCATAATTTCTGATCGCCGAGCATTAAAAAAATAATTTCAATTGCCTACCCTTTAGCTCATTATGGATGTTGCATGTGCACCTCAAAGAAAATATCCGAAATAATTTTCACAATGGAAAAATCATCTACCAGTTTTATAAAGAAGCACAAGCATATAGTGAAGATGAATTCAATGATCACTTCAATCAAATCATAGATATGGTTCTAGGGGTCATCGCACATCTTGAAAATGTTGAATTTCACAGATGGAGTAGGGTATTCTTTCCGGGAAACATGTATACTTTATTGTTATTATTTTTATATATCTGTGGAGCTTGACATATTTGAGGTGTAGTAATTTACAACAACTGCTACATTTGATGCATCTGTAGTAGCAACTGTAAAATTTATTGCAGTAACAGATGAAACAAATGCAAATTTAAATATCTTTAAATTATAATATATTTATTTTTTATTTTTCAGATTTAATATCATGACATCAAACATTGCTGAGTCAATTAACGCACTGTGTGTTGATGAAAAAGATTTTTTCATTTTTGCTCTATTGGATAAAATGAATAAGAAGTTTGAAGAAAAATTTCATTAAAGACGTATGGAATTCCACAATACACCAACTATCTTTGTTCCTTCAATAGAAGGGGTCATTGCAAAAAATGTTAATATTGGAACAATTTATTGATTCATCAAACTGCTAACTACAAATATGTTATTTCTGGTCATGATGCAGTTGCGGTCGATTTACATTGCAAATCTTATTATACTTGTAGAGTCTTTGATCTTGACAAGATACCTTATCCACATGTTATGGCAGCGCTCCACTCTCAATATGGTGAAGACTATGGGAGATAGATTTATAAATAATCTTCTTCTTATTATAAGGTAGAGACATATCTTTTACATACTTGGAGGAAATTAAACCCGTCCCACCATTGAAATTTTAGAAAAGGGAAATACCTCCTCCATATGTTGAACCAAGAAAGTTGGGAAGAAAGGCAAATAAGAGGCGAACGGGTATCGGAGAATCATTTTCAACAAAAAAGAATAAATATTTCATATGCAAAAGGGTTCGGTACAAAAGAACTACATGCTCCGGGAGAAATGCTTCATAAAAACACTCGCTTTTACTTGTTGTTTGTGAACTTTGTCTCACTTGTCGTTATTGTTGTTGTTTGGGTACTTCTGTTATTGAATGCTCTTGTTACCAATTATTGCAGCAGTTTACATTAATAACAACAGATGAACTAATTTACTACAACAGTTTACAATAATTTAATTGCTATAAAAATTTTAGCAACACTAGGAGAGTTACATCCTAAGTCTAACTTAATATAAATTAATACCATCTAACTAATAATCAATTTACTATAACAACTAACTAAAAATTTAGCAACTTCTAGACAATTCACAACTCACTAAATTGATAAATAAAATTCAGCAAATAGCGAACTGGTTGATGTATGTTACAACAATTGCTACAAAAGTCTCAACAAGTAGATAACATGTTGATATATTTTACAATAATTGCTATAGTGGACCTAGCAAGTAGAGAACTTCCTAATGTATATATGTTAAATCAATTACTATAGTTGTCCTAGCAAGTAGCGAATTTGCTACAACATAGTTAATTAAAATATCTATTAGATCTAACTTTTAGTGTAAAATTAGACTAACACTATAATATTTATCAATTAAAATCGGCTTACATGTGCAATTGCTCGATCAATTGATTGCACATTACTTGTCTAATAACTATCTCAATGTATAAAGTCACTATTAAATCTAATTTGTAGTCTTGAATTGAATTAAAATCGACTCATTTATTATGATATAGGATTGATTAATTCAACTAATAATCATTTTACTATAATAATATTGACTGATATGTGCAATTCCCCAATTTATTGTATATTGCTTGTCTAACTACTATCTCAACGTACAAGATCCCTATTATAACACCTCAAAAATCTGAACCAAGATTGAACAAGAGAGAAGCCAAACCACGGAGGGGTCAACGAGCCGTCAGAGGACCACGATCCGTCACCCTGCTCGTGGTTGTGCACCCAATAAATTGTGAAAGACCACAGACCACTAGGCAGTCTGTGGAGCTCCACACGGGTCGTGAAGTGGCCCGTGAAGGAGACACATAACCACCATGGATACTCTGAAGGACTACGGACCACTAGATGGTCCATGGAGCTTCACACGAGCAGTGAAGTGGCTCGTGAAAGAGGCTTGACAGACTTTGAGATTTGGGTCAACTTCAAACGATCATATTTTTTAGAAAAAAAATGATTTAGGTATCCCATAACCTATCAAATTAAAAGTCTTTGAGTCCTATTTTCAACGCCACTAAGTTTGCATAATTCCGAGCCCGGAGTAAAAAGTTACTCATTTTAGTGAAGCCATGTCGGGCAGGGCATCTTCACGAGCTGCTAGATGGGCCATCATGCCTTAGACGGCCCGCAAAGCCCTTCTTGAAATCACTTCGGCAGCATTTAAGTCAGGGTCGCATTGGTCTTTTCCCCCATGCATATGGTACTTAAACTACGTCATTTTACCCAGTCTAAGCTTAGTAAACTAGTCGGAAACTACCTAAAATCCTCATTCTCCTAAAATCATCTTACTTAGAAAGAAAAGAATATAAAGAGGCGACATTTTCTCCCAAGAACAAGCAAAGGGTTTCTTCAAGTTCAGCCCCGAAATCCAAAGGATTTCTACATAGTTTTCGTCACCAGGTATGTGAAATTTCACTAGTGGGTTCCTTTTTCCCATTAGGTCCCTAGAATTCAGTCAGTTCTTCAATTTCTCATAAATTGTTCAGACCTAGGGTTTTCAAAACCTTGGAGATTCGTTGTGATTTTAGCTGCTATAGTTTCCACGATTTAAATAGACTGTTTCTTGGAAAAGTTGCATATCCCCATGTATAGAACTTAGAAACCTAGCTTGTATTAACTATCAACATTTCATGAATTATAATTGCTAGGTAGATCAATTAGAAAATCATGCTTTAGAATTCGAATTTCATATATAGATGTTGCATTCTCAGATAGCATATCAGTATTTTGAGCTACTCAATATTTCAGTGCATTTTAGCTATACATGTTCAGTTGGGAGTAGACTTAGCACTAATTTGGACTCGGGTTCAACATACCCTCAAAGTCCTAGAACTGTGTGCCAACGTAGGTTTAGAAGTCCCCTCTGTTGGGCATCATTTTTTATTGATCACACAACAATCATGCCTTTATACCCCTGATAAGGTATATTGGGTCCTCTCGTTGGGGTGTATACATCGGACTCCAGGTTTAGCTCACGTGGTTTATGTTAGTTAATAGTAGCTCCCACGGTCATACTCTTATTGCATTGACCATGTTATCAACATTTACTTCAGTATTCAGTTCAGCATGTCATCTTCATGATTAGTACTTGGTCATTGCATCTAGTTCAGTTTTCAATTTTCAGCTTTACTTCAGTACAACTTATTCCTATGTTCAGTTTATATTGTTCAGCTTAGTTTCTATATCTTGCATGCTCAGTAGATTCAAAGTATCGACGCATACTTTTGCACTACACCATTGTATGATGTAGGTTCATGCGCTCAGCATCCAGATCACGTTTAGATCGACTTCCAGCCTATACTCAGCAACTTTAGTGGTGAGCCCTCATAGTTCGAGGATGTTTCTTTATGTTGTTGGTTTAGTTAGCTTATTATCAGTCCTTCAGTATCTTTAGAGTTAGCTGGTGACTTATCCCAGTAGCTCATCAGTATTAGAGTCTTTCAGACATAGAGTTAGTATTCAGTTGTTTTGGGTTGTTTCCCATGGATTTTCAGTCAAATCCTCACTTGGGGTTCATTTAGTTTTGACTCACTTTACAGTTATGCTTTCACTTTCTTAGTTATATTTAAGTATGCTTGTGATATATTAGACTCAGGGTTAGCTTGGGGTCACTTGTGATCCTAAGTCTCGTGTTACGTTTAGGGGATAGCCTCGGGGCATGACAAACTTGGTATCAGAGCATTAGGTTCAAGAGTCCTAGGGTGTCTAGACGCCACACTAAGTAGAGTCTCTTTCATGAGTGTGAAGCGTGTCACACATATGAGGGGGAGGCTACAAAGTGTTCTAAGAAAAACTTCACTTCATTGTTATATTTATAGTGTGATTAAGTGCGATTCAACTTCTCCTTTCTAATCCATCGTTATACGTTTCAGATCATGCCTCCTCGGAGAGCTAACACATGAAATGTTAACGCACGCAATGCTAATGTAGTTCCTTCAAACCCAAACCATGAGGTACGAATGTAGAGTTCCATAATGCGATCCAGCTATTGGCTCAAGCCAACCAGACCAATCAGTAGGCCTCATTTCCTGCAAACCCCACTGGTGGATCAGCTGCAGCCAGGGTTCGAGACTTTGTTTGTATGAATGCACCATAGTTTCTATGGTCGAAGGTTTGTGAGGACCCACATAACTTCATTGATGAGATTAAGAAGATTCTTGAGGTAATGCAAGTGGCTGGTACTGATAGTGTTGAGCTAGCATCCTATCAACTTAAGGATATGGCTCATATCTGGTTCACGCAGGGGAAAAGAACAAAGGTGCGGTTGTAACTCCTCTGACGTAGGATTATTTTACTGGAGCTTTTCTGGACAGGTTCTTCCCGATAGAGTTGAGGGAGGCTAAGGCTCAAGAGTTTAAGAACTTGAGGTAGAGTTATACATGCTAAATTTTACTCAACTCTCCAGGTATGCTCCACATATGTTTGTCGATTCGAGAGCACATATGAGCAAGTTCTTATTTGTAGTATCCAATTTGGTGAAGACCGAGTGCAGGAATGCTATGCTATTAGGGGATATGGATATCTCTAGACTGATGACCCATGCTCATCAGGTTGAGGGAGATAAGCTAAAGGAACTGGCCAAGGATAACAAAAGGTTAGAACAGGCAACTATGAATACTCTCGCATAGGTCGAGCAATGTAAATCGCTCACAATTTTTGTAACACCCCGTATCCAAAAATAGAGATTTCATATTTCTGGTGTTACAGGTGGCACTCATGGACACCATCCACGGACCGTAGATGGACTCACGGTCCGTCCTGCAGGTTCGTGGTTCGTTACAGAAAACTTTCCTAGAACTCAGTCAGAAAATTTGGCTAAGTCCCGACTCACGGACAGACCCACGGTCCGTAGATCAGACCACGGTCCGTGGTCTGTGTCCGTGGATCAAGACTTCCCTTACCGGCCTCTGACACAAACTACGGTCGACCAGCACAGACCGTCATTCGATCCACGGTCCGTAGGTCTGACCGTAGATGAGGTTAGCAGCTAGTTAGATGAAAAATATTGATGGGTCAACTTCAGATGGTAATAACTTTTAGCACAAAACTAATTATGTGTCCTATAAACTATGGTTAGATAGATAATTGAATTATCTTTCCAACGCCACCGAGTTTGCTAAATTCTGACCTCCGAGTAAAAAGTTATGCCCGTTTTAGTGAAGCCCTGTCGGGCAGACTCGACCTACGGACCCAATCGACGGACCGTCGATTGATTGACGGACCGTCAGTCCCGTCCGTCAGTCACTCCGACAGCAGCTAATTCAGGGGTCTTTTGGTCTTTTCCTATTTTATTTAACCCCTAAGATACGTCGTTTAAACCCTAAATCATGAGGTTTTAATCAGTTTAAACCTACAAACATAACTAGAACTTATCCAAGTCAAAATCATTAATCAAAACTTAGAAAATTAGAATCAAGAAGGAGAAAAAGGTCAAGAACCCTAGTTCAAGAACGTAGTGAGGCTTCTTCAGTTCCAGCCCCGAAATCGAAAGATTTCTCCGTGGAATTCGTCACCAGGTATGTGGGATTTCACTAGTGGGTTCCTTTTGCCCATTAGGTCCCTAGAATTCAGTCAGATTCTTGATTCCATGATTATGAACAGACCTAGGGTTTCTAGAATTTCAACAGATCATCATGAATTAGTTATTTAAATGTTCCAAATCAGATTATCATGTTATTGCTCAGTTTCTTACATAAATTTCAGAACCCTAGCTATGTATTTCATTAGTTCTTGAATTACACATGTTAGGTCAGATATTTCAGTTATTCAGATATACATGCTCCAGTTTTATGCCACATTATCAGTATATTTCAGTATAAACCCTATTTTGAGTTATTAATCATGAGAAGCTTTTCTTTAAGACAACACTTGAGTTTTAAACTGAGTTTTTGAGAAAGTTAAGATGAGTTTTGAGAAAGAGCTTCTAAAACATGATTAGTATGACAATTGAGTAGGTCATCAATGTATGAATAGTACGGTATCTAGATATACCATCAATGTTTATGCAGTATGACTTCCCAAGTCATCAATGATCATAGTATAATATGATGTTGAATTGTTTTTTAAAAAAAAAGGGTTTTCAAGTATGAGTATCTACATGTCAGTATTTTGAGTTATTCAGTATTTCAATCATAATATATTCAGTTATACATGCCTCAGTTTATGAATGCATCATTATCAGATTAATTGTTGCATTCTCAGTTTGCATGTTCAGTTTCGAGCTATCCAGTATTTACAGAAACTCAGTCATAATGTGTTAACCACTGAATCTATTGGGAGTAGCATAATACCGAGTTGGACTAGGGTTTCAGCGTACCCATATAGTCCCAGAACTACGAGCCACGTAAGTGTAAGTCCCCTCTGTGGGCAACATCAGTTTAGTGATCACGCCAGTCATGCCTCTATACCTTTGGTCGGGTATATTGGGTCCTCTCGATGGGGCGTATACATCGGACTCCACATTTAGCTCATATGGTTTTATGTCGGTTATTAGTAGCTCCCACAGTTCAGTCAGACTCTATTGCATTAACCATATTTCAGTACAGTCAGTATTCAGTCTCAGCATGTTATAAATTTGGTCATTGCATCAGTTAGCTCAGTATTCAGTATTTTCAGTATCTATATCATGTTCAGATTATTTCATTGCTTTATTGCTTTGTTCAGTTATATATTATTTCAGCTTTACTCTATCCTGCATGCTCAGTACCCTTCAAGTACTGACACATACATGCGTTACATCTTCTCGTGATGTAGGTTTAGGTTCTCAGCATCCAAATCACGCTTAGATCGATTCCCGATCTTCAGTTCAGCAGCATCAGTGGTGAGTCCTCATTCTTCGAGGACTAGTGACATGTTTATCTTTATCGCTTTTAGTCTTTAGTTTCAGTTTTTTTTAGATCTAGTTGGGGCATGTCCCAACATTTCTAGTCAGTTTAGAGGCTTAATTCAGACATAGTTAGATTCAGCCTAGTGTTTTGAGTTTGATATTTCTTTTGTATTAAACTCTCAGATTTGATATATTCAGCTATAGTATATGGGTATTCCCCATCTTTTCAAATTTATTTATGATTTAGATTCCGCATCAGTTTATTATCTTTAGTATGCTCATGATCATGCCAGCAGGGTTAGCTTGGGATCACTTGTGGTCCTAGGTCCCGTGTCCGCGTCTTGGGGGTAGCTCGAGGCGTGACAATTTTAGCAGAGGTCTACAGCCCCAACGCCTTCATCATATAGTGTTCCATTCCCTAGGTTTTGACAGGATCAAAAAAGGAGGGCATCAGGCTCTAAGTCTCAGGGGAGTGCTTCAGGTAATAGGACTTTTCCATCTTTTCGGAAGTGTGGTAAGAACCATCTGGGTGAGTTTCTTGCAGGTCGAGAGGGGTGTTTTGGGTGTGGTTTGGTCATAGGCTGAAGGATTTCCCTTCTGCCAGGCAAGGATAAAGAGGTAACATTAACAGGGCTCAGTCTACAACTTCAACAATGAGAGCAGGTCACCCCACTCAGCAGGGTGCCTTGTCTAGTACAAGTGGTGGTCAGTGCTAGAGCAGGTTGTATTCTCTTCAGGCTCGCCAGGACAAGGATGATTCTCCTAATGTTGTCATTGGTACTTTACAAGTCTTCCATTTAGATGTTTATGCATTGTTACATCCAGGGGCTACACTTTCTTTTATCAATCCATATATAGCAGCAAACTTCTTTGTCAGTCCAGAAACTCTCTCAAAACCCTTCTTAGTCTCTACTCTAGTTGGTGACCTAATTATAGCTAGACGGGTATGCAGAAATTTCCCTGTCACCGTTTCTCAGAAAGTCACCTCACCAGACCTTGTAGAGTTAGAAATGGTAGGTTTTGATATCATTCTAGGCATGGATTGGTTACATTTTTGTTATGCCTCAGTCGATTGTAGGACTAGGATCATTAGTCTTCAGTTTCCAAACAAGCCAGTCTTATACTGGAAGGGTAGTAACTCAGTACCTGTAGGTTGGTTTATCTCGTACCTTAAGGTTAGGAAAATGATCCCTAAAGGGTATATCTATCATCTTGTTCAGGTTAAGGATTCAAACTCCAAAACCCCAAATCTTGAGTCAGTCCCAGTAGTAAATGAGTTTCCAGAAGTGTTTCTAGAAGATCTTCCGGAGTTCATCTCGAAAGGGAAATTGACTTTGAAATAGATCTTTTTCCAGATACCCAACCTGTTTTGATTCCTCCTTACAGAATTTCTCCAGTTGAGATTAAGGAATTGAAAGATCAGTTGAAAGACCTTCTAGATAAGGGCTTCATCAGACCCAGTATCTCTCCATGGGGTGCTCTAGTGTTGTTCGTAAAAAAAAAAGTTCTCTCAGAATGTGCATTGACTATCGTCAATTGAACAAAGTCACAATCAAGAATAAGTATCCCATCCCCAGGATTGATGACTTGTTCGACCAACTTCAAGGTGATAGTTGCTTTTCTAAGATAGACCTCAGATTTGACTATCATTAGCTCAGAGTCGGAGATAGTGACATCCGAAAGATAGCCTTCAGGACTCAGTATGGTCACTATGAATTTGTAGTTATGTCTCTCGGACTAATAAATTCTCCTATAACTTTCATGGACTTAATGAACAAAGTGTTGAAGAGCATGCGACTCATCTGAGAATTGTTATGCAAACCCTCAAAGATCGCCAGCTATTTGCTAAGTTCAACAAATGTGAATTTTGGTTGCAGTCGGTCGCATTAACAAATGTGAATTAATGCGGGGCGGATTTATGCAGTACCAAATAGGAATTCAAAGAAAATTAAATGTTTGTAGTTAGTAAAAATCAAAAATATAAACTTTGACTTTGACTTTAACTTCTTTTTATTTAAATTTAAACTAGACGAGTCCCGTGATTGTTAGTTGTTGAAATATTAATTAGAAATGGTTAATTAGCAATTAAAAACAATTGTTGAAATGTTAGCTAGAAAAAGTTGTTGAGGTTAATTATCAAAAAATGGAGAAAAGAAAATTATGCAGGACTGATTTAATATACATGACTTGAAACTCTTTCTCGCCTAACTAAGCGTCAGTAGCTTAGTGCCTTATGAACATTGATTTACCCTCAAGTAGCTGAACAAGATTGTCACACGAAGCGGTTTAAAAGTTTGTGAATTGAACCATCTCTACTAATGCAGATTGAACTATTGCTCCCTTAGACACATTTACTTCAAATTATATTATTTGTAATGTAATACTTAGGGAAGAAAGATTAAAAAAAAACGTACATAACTAGAGAGTCAATTTGTAATCCTGACCTCAGAAAGGGCATTCTAGCATTCCCATTTTACCAACTCCAGCAATAGACAGACACATAGAAATCTCACTTGCTGCAAGTAAGGTGGCACACACATTCAACTTACCATGGTAAAATGGGCGTACGCTTCACTTTGTTGCAAAAATAAATTGACATTCAACTAGAATATAACTGCGGACCATTTAAATATACATTTTCACATCATCTGGACAAGGAGATGTCTTATAGCACAATTTTGAAACATGCACGACAATGAGCTTGTATTGAAACCATCTCACATTATGCATTAGCATCATTCAAAGCTATCTATTTATATATAGCCACCAACGCACGCTCTAGATCCCTAATTTTCAACCCCGAAATTCTTTTTTTTTTAAATCTACTTTCAGGGCCTCAATTCTACCACAAGTCAGAAATTTACAAGAATGTGATGAAAGGGTTTCCAATCATTAGTGACCCTTGTCTTCCTCATCGAAATGTAGGCTCTCAATTCCTTTAAGTGTGGATTCATAGTTCTTCACACCAGGGCCAGATGAAGCATGTTTAGGATCTGATGATCCAACAAGAGGGGAGATTCTCTGTCCACTTGATATTTTGTGCATGGTCGCTGGACTAGCCTCAGGCGCTCGAGAACGTGTAGGATCAGAGTCATTTCCTACAGTGAAAGTCTCACGGCTGCCAGACACTAGACCTCGCCGCAATGATCCACTTGATCGTCCCAGGAAAGTGGAGCTTGGCAACTGAAAAATTGGACGATTCATCATAATGTGGCAAAAAAGATCACTTATCATATATAGCATATATCAAGTTCCATATCAACAACTTGAAACACTATTATCTTCTTTTGTTTTTCCTGGGACTAAGGAAATACAGAACTAGATTCTTTGTCCAAATCATCTGAATTCTGAAGCAAGAGTTATTTTAGAACTGGCAGAGCACTTCAACAAAACGACAGTTACACACTCGCACACTTACACTCAAGGATTCACTACAATTGATCATGGACTGATCTCTGAAAATCAATTATGGACTAATCTATATCCTAGAAGCTCCGGAATTTAAGAATCTTACCATCTTATCTAAGTTAATCCAACTAACTTACCATAGCATCCTTGCTGGTAGAATCATTTCTGAGAGGACTTTTCTGCTTGGACAAACTTCCTGCATTTACAAGAGGCCCAGAATATCTCCTTCGAGAAGCATCTGCTGGTTGTCTTCCTTCTTCCTCACCTGCAAATTATTGAGAGTAGGCACAATGAAAATCCCAAATGGAAGAGACAGGAAGGTCTCCACCAGTACACTCACCAGTAAGTGACGAAGCCAGACAATAAAAATAAACCTCAATGTCTTCAATTTTAGAATACAAAAATAAGGACAGGATACTGGAAGATCACCTGACGGCCTTTCTGCACTAGGGATAACTGGGGGCATGCCTGAGCTGGTTCCAGCACCAGTGCCCTAATAAAAGCAGCCATCATAAGATATAATCTCTGCACACATGTAGAAAAAGCGATATTTCATCACTTACAAGAAGTTGGGAAGGAGGAGCTGCGATTTGGGATTGCTGATATTTCAATATGGTCCAATCAAAAACATAGTCAAACTGAAAGCCTGCAATGCACATAGAAGTGTAAGGGGAGCCTACATTGCATATTACCAGATAAAGCTAAAAAAAATCTTTCAAAATTCGTTTAGACCTTCGCGGATGAAGAGGTCACGAAATATTCTCTTCAGATAAGCATAATCTGGTTTATCCTCAAAGCGTAGTGAACGACAATAATGGAAATAGGATGCAAATTCATTAGGATAACCCCGGCATAAAGCCTGCAAAATTGTAGACCAATGCTCCTTAGATGTATGTGTCTAAAGAAAATCCAATCACCAAATTTGCAAATAAATTACCTCAATAGATGTTGACACCTTCTTTTCACTAATTTTATCATACTTCTGCTTCTTAGTTCCTGCTTTCAGCCCTTGCCAAGGAAGACTGCAATAAACTAGATGTCAAAAGAAGCTGAATAAAACAATGAGGAAAGCAATTGCAGCAAAATTTACCTTCCCCTTAGGAAGTACATCAGTACATATCCAAGAGATTCCAAATCATCTCTCCTGCTTTGTTCTATAACAACAGTAATAGCATATTAAGTGAGAAATACAGCATTGTTTCGAGCTGTACACCTGTTGGCGATCCACGCCATGCTTTTCAGTGAAATCTTCTTGAGGGGAGTCTTCGCTTTTTTTTACAGGATTTGGATCAACGAGGTAAAGAATAAGCACACAAATATAAATAACAGGAACACTCACCAATACCAAGGTGAGTATTCATGCTAGCATATCTTGCAGTGCCTGTCAAGTTTTTGTTCTCTCTGTAGTGCAAAATATCTTATAAGGCACAGATAAATTACAAAACACAAATGCATGTGCATTCATACAGAAAAGAACTTGGGGACACTTAAAAATAAAGATGGGAATAGACATATTCCCATCATAAGATTTTTCGCAGCACCAAGACATGCATTGGGTAACTTCAAGACATGCATTTGTTACATAACAGATCTTAGAGAAATGCATTTCGAATTGTCTTAGCATCATCCATACACCTGCCACAATCTGTAATTATCACATATCCCCCAGCTGGAGTGTTACATTTTGCTAATTAGAGCAAAAAAAATTCACATCTGTTTCTTTCATAATTGACAAAAACTTTCTTCAAATTGCCTCATCATATCCAAAGGTAGGAATTTACGTATATAATCTGCTCAGTCTTTTCTCTTCAGATGGAAGTTCTAAAGCAAACTGAAAAAAGATTCTGCACCTATTAAAATCAAGGAGAAGAACAATTTGACAAGGGGAGAAATTCCTATGAACTATACTGTAACATATTCTCAACGAAAAGAAACAGTCACTGCAAACACTAATGCTCTTACAAATGGGAGCTATCAAGTTACCTGTAAGGTATGTGTTGGTGAGTTGAACTGTCTCGGTACTTCTTGGCCAGACCAAAGTCTATTATGTAGACCTGCATTTTAAGTCGAACTAAACTATAGTAATACATAAATCCTGGGAAATTGTGATAACAAAGAGTAAAAATTAATAATCAAAATATCGGACCTGATTTGCACGCCTTCCCAAGCCCATAAGAAAATTGTCTGGTTTAATATCTCGATGCAAGAATGATTTAGAATGAACAAACTCAATGCGATTTATCTGCAGTAAAAAATGGAATAGCCATGTAACCGACAAGTTTAGGTAGACTAAGACTAAATAAGAAGCATTATACTAACTATTACCATTTGATCTGCAAGCATCAGAACTGTCTTCAGGGAAAGTTTCCTACTGCAAAAATTAAATAAATCTTCAAGACTGGGTCCAAGCAAATCCATGACTAGAACATTGTAATCTCCTTCCACACCGTACCACCTCACATTTGGTATTCCAGCTAAAACAGAAGTATCAGAATTAGTACCATTACTCATGAAAACAAAGTCAAAAGGAGAGAAAACACAGAGAAACTATTACTTCCTCCCTGCAAAATTCTATACAACTTTGACTCATATAGCAACTGAGGATGCTTTGTTTTGACATTTTCCTGCAATATCACCAGCATTTATCAGACCTTAAAAACATAATAGAAGAAATAATGCAGTCATTCACATAGTTGGGGCCAAGAGAAAAAAGAAAGAGATGAACACATGCACAAAAAGATAAATAAAGAAAACGATTAACACTTCCAGATATGTAATCATAGGAAGTATTTTCGATAAAGGAATATGATATACATGGGAGTTCTATTCATCTTTTTCCCAGTCAAAGAATCAACTGATCGATGTGTTTCAAAGCTATGAACAACAATGTTATGAGGTATGTAGGTCCAATTCACTTTCGATCAGAAATTAGCATATATGCACAAACTTTTTATTTGTAAAAAGAAGGGGGGGGGGGGGGGGGGGTGGGGGGGGTTGTTGTTGGCAAGGGAAAGGAGGGGCAGATATGTGTTCACCCACTTGTGGACTTAAATCATGAAGAACAAACTTCTTATTTTTGACTGAGAATTTTGTCTGGAGCTAACTCTTTGGGCCAACCGCAACCTCCGTAGCTCAGGTATGATGGGTCTACCCTTCTCCACTTGAATATTGGACTGAGTTTGCTTGGCACAGGGCTCAAACTTGTGATCTAAGACACAAGTTCCTCAACCTGTGCCAATTTAGCGAACCCCCAAGGACAATAATGAAGCACAAGCTTCTCCAATACCTGCCTGAACTCAGGCAAAAAGAACTATTCTGTTAGGGCTAACATTCCTCATCTGTGTGAGAAATTGAACAAGGCGGCAGAACTACATAATGTTTTAAAACGTAATCACCTTCAAGATCAACGTACTTCCATGATAGCATTTTCTTTTTGGACCTGTCAAACTAAAAACATGCCCATGTCCAATGTAATAGAGAGAAATCCAGTCATAGTTCACTTGTTCCTCTGATGTAAGTTTTCAGAAAACAAGTGCTAAGCCAGTGTTATGAATGGCGAGTGCCATTTGCCAAAGGCGATATGGCGAGGCGAGCCATTCTACACCGAGGCATGGCGACATCAAAAAGGCGACCAGAAGGCGACATATATGGCGGCGCCATTTTGGATTTTTAATTTTTAAAAAGATTTGACTTAATAATATTAGTCAAAATTAGGGTTTTTTTTCTATTTTCAAACTTTCAGTCGCGTTCTCCTTGCGATCTCTTCTCCACCTTCAGTCGATCGAGTTGCTGCTCCTCTTCCCCTCACGTCTCTTCTCCTCCTTAATCGCACAGTTGCTGCTCCTCTTCCCCTCGGCCTCGCGTCTCTTCTCCTCCTTCATCGCAGGAGTTGCTGCCAGGTGACCTCTTTTTTTTCTTCTTCTTGAGTTCTCTTCTTCAGTTCTTTGTTCAGATATCTTTTTCTCTGCTTTTTTCGTATCGTTTCTGTTGCTTCTTTCTTTTTGAGATACAGCTGCCTTCACAGCTCTGTTTTTTACCTCTGTTTTTTTCCCTCTGTTTTATTGTTCACATTTCACTGCTACTGCCTATAATTTTAAAATAAAAATAAAAATTCTACTATAATTATTTATTCATTTGTCCATAAACAGTGAATTAACTGAATTCAATGGCGGATGCCAGCAAAAAGAGGGACATTGGATGGAATTATGGTACTCAAGGAGCAACGAAAGATTCGGTTAATTGTAACTTTTGTGGGAGTACTTTTAATGGTGGAATAACTCGACACAAGCAACATTTAGTGGGTGGTTTCAAGAATGTTAAACAATGTACTGCTTGTCCGTCGGCGATTAGAGAAGAAGGAAGGGCTTATATGCAAAATAAAATCGCTAATAATCCCAAATTTCAAGTGAGGCAGCCGGAAGAGTATATTGATATTGATGATGTTGATGATATGGGTGAATATGCGGAAATGATGCCTCCCTCCAAAACTCCAAAGATATCTTCTAGTGGAGGTGCATCATCCACTGCGCGGAATGTGACGAAAGGCCCTATGAATCTCTATTTTCCGCAGAAATCAACACAAAAAGGAGGCTTTGAAAAAGGAGGAGGAATTGATGAAACAAAAAAAATTCTAAGAGAACGTGCGGTAAGTGCTTTCGCAATATGGATGTATGATGCGGGGCTCCCTTTTAATTGTGTCAATCACAAATCATTTGATAAATTTATTGAGACAGTAGGACAACATGGCCCCGGAATGAAGCCTCCTACATTCCATTAAGTTAGAGTTACTCACCTAAAAAAAGAGGTGGAGAAAGTGGAAAAAATTATTGATGAGCATAAAGTGCAATGGACAAAGTTTGGATGTTCCATTATGATGGACAAATGGACGGCACGAAATGGTAAAATGATCATCAATATTTTGGTGAATTCTCCAATCGGTAGTGTATTTTTGGTTCCATTGATGCTAGCAATGAATCTACCGATTCCACCAAAATGTACAAGTTGTTTGAAAGCACTATTGAAAGAATTGGACCGGAAAATGTTGTACAAATTGTCACTGATAATGCTAGTGAGAATGTTAAAGCGGGAAGCATGATGATGGGTGTGTACCCACACATTTATTGGACTCCATGTGCCGCTCATTGCATCAACTTGATGTTTGGTGACATATTCAAGGTTAAGCCATATGCTTCCGGTAATATCACTCTCCTATCCTCTAACTTTCTTTATAGTCAATATTTAATGCTTATTAGCTACTAATTACTATAATCTTACTTTAACAGTTTTTAAGAAGGCCATCAGAATCCATTCTTACATTAGTCAAAGGCAATTGTTGTTAAACTTGATGAGAAAATTCACCAAGGAAAGAAATTTGGTGAAACCGGCCAAGACAAGATTTGCAACGGCCTTCTTAACTTTGAGAGCTATGTACATACAAAGAAAAAACTTGAGAACTTTAGTCCTCTCATCCGAATGGACTTCAAGTAAATTTGCAAAGGAAACTTTGGGGAAAGAAGTTGTCAATCTTATTATTTCTGCCCACTTTTGGGATGATGTTGTTCGAGCACTTACAGTTTGTGGCCCTTTGACAAAAGTGCTTTGTTTGGTGGATGGGGAGAAAAAACCACCAATGGGCTATATTTATGAAGCAATGGATAGAGCCAAAGAAACTATTGAACGGGGTTTTCGTGGAATTAAGAAGCAATATGAGAAAGTGTTTGAAATTATTGATGCAAGGTGGTCAGACCAACTCCATCGGCCTTTGCATGCTGCAGGCCATGTTTTGAACCCAGGATTGTATTATAAAGCTCAAGAAGAGGGAACTTTACTACAGAGTCTGTGGACCGAGTATTATGCATGTGTTGAGAAGATGATCCTTGATACAACAATACAAGATTTACTAGTCACTGAGCTTCCTAGGTACAAAATGGCGAATGGACTATTTGGTTGGGGTCCGGCTAAAAGAGCTAGAGACACAAGGCCACCGGGTAAGTGAGTTGATTTAGCTCTTAAAATATTTGACTTATTTATACTCATTAACCTTTAAATTTATTTTATTATAGTTGAATGGTGGTCACTATTTGGTAGTGAAACACCAAACTTGCAAAAGTTTGCCATGAAAGTATTAAGCCTAACTTGTAGCTCATCCGGATGTAAGCGAAATTGGAGTGTGTTTGAACACATAAGTAAAAAAATTATATCCTAATTTCCATATTATATTATTATCAATATCTATTAGTTAATATCTATAACTTATGCACAGATTCATTCCAAAAAGAGGAATAGACTTGCACTATCGCGTCTCAATGATCTAGTGTACATTAAGTACAATAGAACATTGAAACGTCGCTATGATGCTCGTGATCTCATTGATCCAATTCGCTTGGATAACATTGATGATTCAAATGAATGGTTAGTTGGATGCCCCGAACATCAAGAAGATGAACTAGTATATGAGGATGATGATCTTACTTGGGGTAGTGTTGCTGCGGCAATTGGAGCTGATGAGAGTATCTATCATCTTAGGGGACTTTCTTCAAGATCAAGAGCACTTGACATGGGCAAAGGAGTAGAAACTACATCTACAAGTTCAACTTCAAGTAGGACTCGGACACTAATTGATGAAGACTACGAGGAGGAAGAAGATGAGGATCAATATAATGATGTAGAGGATGTTGATCTTCAAGAGTTGGATAGTTTTGAAGAAGAATAGACTTTTAGAGTTCTAGTATTGTCTTTTGAATTATTGGGTCTTTAAAGTTCTAGACTTTTAAGTATCTACTTTTAGTTTTTGAATTGAAATATTTGCTAATATATGTTATTGCTATTGAGATTTTGGATATTTATATATGCAATTAAATATTTTTAATTTTTGGTATTAATTGGCACCTCGATTCAAAAAGGCGAGCGCCTCGCTGCATGGCGAGGCAGGCCCTTGTCGCCTTTTGTCGCCTCTCGCCGTCCAAAACACTGTGCTAAGCAAATAGGAACATTCCTACAAGGGGCAACCCAAGTTTTGTAAGATAGTTTCATTCTTTACAGTAACTGTTGTCTCAGCCCAAAACTGGCAGCTGATAATCTCTTTTATAAGAAGGCATTAATGAAGTCAAGAAATACTCCCCCTATCACATTTCTGCCACTTTGTTTGACTTGTGTAAGAAGTTTGAGAAATAAAGAGGACTTCTGAATGTAAACTCAATATATGCAAGGTACCAAAATTGCAGAAACTATCTATCTATAAATAATATAATTGTAATCTATAAACTTTTGATGTGGCATAGTTCTTTGGCCAAGGATCCCTCTTTTTTAACTTCTTTCTCCCTACATATGTTCATTCATTTCACCCAAATAAGAAAACTCAAAAGTCATTCTTTAATACTTCCAACACTTTTTGTATTCCAAGCTAAATTCAAGAAATTTTAATTTGTTAGAAAAGAAAGAAGGAAAGAGGAGGTAACGGAATCAGAATATAAGGAAACTAAAAAGGAATCTATCAATCAATGAAACTGAATTAGAGGTTTCATAAGAGCTCTACAATTTCTCATATAAGTAGAAAAGGAAAGAGGGGAAAGGAATATTAACTCAATTGCTATACCATAATTGTTGGTGCCAATAACATACATACATTCTTGATATTAGAATAGGAAGAGAACCAAAAGAAGAAAAACACAACATAAGGAGCGAATTTTGAGAATATAAAATTAAGGCATAGCCATTGGCAGAATGTCAGAAGCAGCCATAAAGAGGTTATTATAATTGGTGAAAAGAAACACAAGATTTTCAAGGTCATGAAAATCTTGAACACGCATCTTTGGTTGTTCGAAAGATAAAAGCATTACTTATTTTAATATACAGTATTCAACAATTTCCATTTGGGTCAAAGAGACTTGCAGCAGGTATATTTGATCTGTCTTTATTCTTAATTTCCTGTAAATTGATGAATATGGAGTTGCATAATTTGCAAGTAACCCATGATCAGTTGATCACAGAATATGCATGCCCTATTTCGTTGAGTATTCATTTGTGGAACAAGAAATCATACCCAAGAAAAGGAGCTTTAAGTATCTCGGGTCCATAATCCAAGGAGATTGATGATGACGTCGCATATTGTATTGGAGCCGGGGGGGGGGGGGGGATATCGCAACCGGGGGTACTGTGTGATAAGAAGGGTAAATTCTATAGAGCAGTGGTTAGACTGACATTGTTGCATGGGACAAAGTGTTGGTCAATCGAGAATCCACGTCTAAAAGGTGAATGTAGTAGAGATGCAGATGCTCAAATAGATTTGTAAGCATACTAGAAGAGATATCATTAGAAACAAAGTTAGAAGGGACAAAGTGGGAGCGGCCCCCTTAGCAGATAAGATGAGAGAGGTGAGAATGGGATGATTCAAACATGTGAAGAGAAGGTGCATGGAAGCGCCAATAAGGGGGTGTGAGAGGTTGGCTATTGCAGAAACTAGGAGAGGTAGATGTAGGATGAAAAAGATCTGAGGGGAGGTAATTAGACACGACATGACTCAAATCCAGCTTACTAAAGACATGACCCTAGATAGGAAGGTATAGAGGTTGACAATTAGAATAGACTTTTAGTAGGTAGTTGAGTGTTCCGCACTACATACGGGAGAGGCAAGGGTCTAGCCTTATCCCCTCCTATTAGTGGTAGTAGTTTTTTTTTAGAAGGTTAACTAGTATTATAAACAAAAGGAGTACACCAATAGTGTGCTCCTAAGTAGTCACATCAAAAGTATGAAGGGTCAGCCAAAACAACATCTATCACCTATATCCCTTATAAAACTATCTAAAAATAGGGTAATGTCCTATATATCCTTGGGTACAGAATGGATACACCAAAAGTAAAAGGTTGCTAAACTGTTTTTTTTTATGACAATGGAAACCCGCAGCCGCTACCCTTTGGGTGCGCACAGAGTAAAACCCCCGCTCCTATGCAATAGCTCGCAAACCACATATTTATACTTTGGAAGGGAATGCTCTTGTTCTTAAAACATCTCTAATTTCTCTCCTTCCAAATTGTCCACCATATGCACGCAGGGACAATCTTCCATCTCTCCTTGTGTCCTGACTGATTTCATGCATTGGCATGGCCCATCTAATACCCCTCAGGTTAATGAACCATTGCCATAATTTCCCAGTCACTTTATAATGCATAATGCAGAAAAAGATGATTTATTGTCACTATTTCAGCTTCACAAAAAAAAACATCTGGAGCATAACTGCCTATTAATGATAGTAGTTACTAATCACTATATTCTTTAGTGTGTGGTACTTCTATTGTTTTACTTACTTTGTAACTTCCTATTTTACTATCGTATTTACTTTGTTTCGAAAACTTCTCTTTTGTGCCAAGGATCTATCGAAAACAACCTCTCCACCCTACAAAGGTCCGGTAAGGTCTCCATACATCCTACCTTCCCTAACCCCCACTTGTGGGACTACACTAGGTATGTTCTTGTAATTAAAAATAGCTATTTAATTATTTTTCTAATAATAAACTAAATTGTATGCATTAAATCCTTCGTTATTATAATCACAACAATACAGGCAAAACAATAAAAGTGACAAGGACGATGAAAATAAACAATTACACTAAAGACAATAAAAAAGAAAAGTTGGCGAGATACTAAAGGACAAAGAAGCTAGAATATAATTCAATATTTGCTGATGAGAAAATTAAGAGAAGGTATTTTTAGCATCCATGTCAATTTATCTCGTGTTTTCACCGCTATGGTCATGTATTTTTTAATATAAATAGAATATCTTTTGATAGGATCTGTAGGTCGTAATATGTCATGATTAATTATGTTATTGCACCTCCATGCATTGATTTTTCAACAGTGAAACCAACTTGTGTTGGGTGATTTATTGCCACAAAATACCTTTTTTTGGGTAAGTAAAATTTTAGTTGGCACAATACTTTATTTAAGCCATATTACTTGAAAAAAATTATACGTTGAATATAATAACTAATAGTTGAGAAGTTCTAATTTGCAATTTCCTTATTTATTATATTTATCATCTTCAATAATCTACCCTTTTATTTCATAATTCAACCTCACTTTTTAACATAATATTTATGTGAATTTTCTTTAAAAATAATACTTATTGAGACAAGGCACACACACAATGCGTGTGCACTTAAACTAGTAGTTACCAAATACAGGAACATGGCATTCTTATCACAACATAGCATCACATAAAATGAGATGGAGAGAGTTATAACTAATAAAATTAAGGATAACAACAATCACAGTCCCTAAGTTATAACTTATTCATTTTGATTTCCAAGTTTTTTTTTTTTTGAGAATTGGTAAACATTGTATTCTTCAGCATTAAGGATATGCTGGGGACCTTTACAAAATTCAGAAAAGAACAAAAAGCATAATACTTACAAGGATCCTAAGAGTTCTAAAAGTTGATTTGAATCCTCTAATCCTATCTCTTTACACCAAAAATATAGAGATACAATGCAATTCCATTTAACCTTGTGAATGGAATTGGATATATCTTCAAAATTCCTACTATTCCTCTCCTTCCACACTGTCCACCAAATGCAATGTGGAATCAAATTCCACCAGGTCTTCTGTCTCTTGCTACCTCCTCTCCTGATCCAACAACTAAGTAAATCAGTTGTATGTTCGGGCATAGTCCATTTCACTTCTAAATAGTTGAGAAACATGGACCATATTTGTGTTGTGAAAGTACAATGTAAGAATAGGTGACTGTTAGTTTCCCCCGTCTTTCCACATAAAGAGCACCACGGAAGTATGATCTTTCTTTTCTTCCTCAAGACTTCATGTGTCAAGCATGCATTTCTAATGACCAGCCAAGTAAAGCATTTAACTTTTGTTGGTGTTGCAGTCCTCCAGATATTTTTCCAAGTTATTCCACAAAGTATATTTGACCATTAAGTAAATCTAGTACGTAAGCCCTAATTGTCTAAAGCTAAGCGGCACTAGCTCATACTTACAAGGGGCGGATAAATTCAAAAGGCTCTCTGTCCCCTTTGAATGTGATTTGGTCAAACAAAACTGGTTTATTTTGAGTCATTAGAGAGGATGACATACATGTGATGCAAGCTATGAATAATACCCACTTAGAATACCGATGGGTGTTGTAGCTGAAGCCAAGAGGACTTTGGCACCATTAAAAATGGTGGTTGTGAGAGCGTGTGTTTTTATGGAGTTGTATCGTGCGTTGTGCCTATATATTATGTTGTTAACGCTCCAGTTACCAAGCCAAGGCACACTTAGGTGTTGGAAGCCTCACATCAAAGTGGGATGGTGTAATTGGTCAATCTATAAAGTCTTGGACAATCCTCACTTATTGAACTAATTTTTTGATTGAGTTTAGACCTGCAATACTTTTTCTTATCAAAGCCAGACTAACTCCATTCTTGTTTCACCCAATGTTTGGGCCCCGCATTATCTTGTCCATGATTTAGTTGCCAAGTCTAAGCGTGCAAGGGTGTTTAGTAGTCCCACCTCGTAGGATAGAATGGCAAATTTGTTTCTTTATTTGATCTTGGGCAATCTTCACCTCTTCAGCTAGTTTGGGGGATGAGTTAGACCCAAGGTCCATTTCTTTATCATGGTATTAAAGCTAGGCCATCTCAATGCTTTGTTTACATGATGTGGGACCCATATATTATGTCATTTGTGCTTAAGTTACTAGGCACACTAAGGCAACTGGAAGTCCCACATCAAAGTGGGATGGTGCAATTGGTTTCCTTATGGTCTAAGCATACTGACATGATGAGCTAGTTTGTGGTCGGGTAAGGTCCAATGTTCATTATCCTATCATGATATCAGAGCAAGCAAAAGTTCTGAGTTTGAGCCTCACAACCACCCATTATAAAAATAAAAAAAACTTCACATGCTTAAGGTTGAAGACATACTTAAGTATGTGTTGCGATACTTAAGTGAATAAAATATACTCTCTTTATTAGCTTAAGCTTTTGATTAGATGGTATTTGGCTAGAGGTAGATGCTCTAAGCTATGGCTGCCCCATGGGATGCTCATTTGAAACCTTTGTCTGGTCAATGCTAGAAAGAGAGAAGTGATGTAAATTGTAAACATGAGAATGGAAGGTCGATCGAGTCCATCCCTTGAAGTCGTACCCTCCGGTATGCCTAAGTCTTCCACCAATTGACGGAGACGTCTGCCGCGAAAAGAAAGGGGGCCTTGAGTACTCAAATGCGTACAAGGAAAAGATAGTTATTCAATGCACTAAAATCTAGTGGAAAACCTGTCCAAAGAAGGTGAGTCATGTAGATTCTTTCCCATGGTTTGATCCTTCCCCATACGCAGCGTGTACAAATCTAGATCGCTTTTATGCGAGAAAGGGAAACTTCCAGGAAAAAAATAATATTCTTGGTGTTGTTTCAATGATTTGCTATTGACTTTTGATGAAACTAAAATATCCTAGGGAAAATAAGAAAACAAAAAGCTTCCAATTCCAACTAACAGTGGAAATGGGGTTGCCCCAACTGCAAAGTATCAAACCTCCCCTTAGAACTACTTAATACAATGTACAACCAAGTTTTGGTGGTTTTCATTTTCTTTTTTTCCTTTCCCTTGTATGGGCAGGAACAACGTGTTTACATTGTCTCCACATACTCACTGATAATTGCCTTCATAAACATATCCCTAATAGGAAAAAAATTCAATTGCACTACGAAAAATCATCATTTGTCAATTGTTTCCCCTACATTTCTACGAAGTATGATGGGCCAACTACAATTTCCTCAATTGTAGAAATACAAAAGATCTCCCGTTAGAAGCTCATTTACTGAAGTGAAGAACTTCAATGGTTATACAAGTATCATAGCATTAGATGATTAGAGAACAAAGGAACTTTGAATATTCCCAAAAATAAATCCCCCTACATTTAACCTCAATGCATAATGTTCCTTCCATAAAGATGGTAAGTCATGCAGCATGACAAGATGTCCTCACCCATGAACAAATAAAATCATTTTCGCTCAATTTGACTCGAGTATCATGATACCCAAACAACATAATAGTACTCACCTTCCTTGAATTTCCCTGCCTTATCACACAGCCCTAGCCTAACCACCACAATTTTCCAGTCTGCAGCTTAGAAATTCTTGGGGATTAGGTTACTGGCGATATTTTAATGGAAGTTGTAATGTGCTCAACCAAAACCCCTTTTACAGTTGGAATAGCATTTTTCCATGGCTGATGAGCAAGAGGACATTCTGCCTCTGTTATCGAGAAGAGCAGATAACAATGCCCTACAATATGGTCTCAGGCATGCCAAAAAAATTATGGTTTCTTTGTTTGCTTGCATAAGTAAATGTATGTTAGCCTCAGTCAACAAGGAACCAAAATTGTACGATTAATGCCTGTTTGAATGTGGCGCTTATAAAAAGTAACTTGCAAGTCAAAAGCTAAAAGCTATAAGTAGAGGTTACCTACTTTTAGCTTCTTCTTTTTTATAACCGAGAAATCCGTCTGTGACCCACCCTTTGGACCAATCACAGTCTTCTAAACTCGGTGGATAATGGGCCCGCCCCTCTACCCTTCTCCACTTAAATATCGGGCTTCGCTTTGCATGGTGTGGGGCATGAACCTGCGACCTAAGCCACAAATCCTCCACCTTTTGCCACTTGAGCTAGGCCTTGGAGGCTACTTTTAGCTTTTGGCTTACTTTTAAACTTTTTTGGCCTAAAAGTGAGTGCTTAAAAGCACTTTTTAACCTTTCCAAACACCTCCAAAACTAAAAAAAAGGTTCAAAAGCCAAAAGCACATAAAATAAGCTAATCCAAACGGGCACTAAGTTCAATTGAGGGTTAAGCGTGCTCAATAAAATAATATGGGAACCAAAAGCGGGGGTAATGCAAATAAATAAGGGACCAAAACTACTATTTTCCAAAAAGTTAATGTTCTTGAAATACTTTAAATTCATGTATATTACCACATTTGGCTGCGTTACGATCATTCCAATGATAATCAAGTATCAACGTAGCATACATGCTCAACTTCACAAACAATGAAAAATTCATACTATACAGGGAACTAGGAAGCAGAAAGCCATCATTCGCATGTACTTAAGCAAACAATTCGAAACTAAGATAGATATAATTGGTGCTTCACAGTAACTCAACTGTATCGACTACCGTACCCTAATAAGTCATCACCTACCTAATTTGGCACATAAGTTTCAAAATACAACTTATTTTCAAATGAACAACTAAATTCTTCTGTTCTAAAAGGGAGATTTCCAGTCATGAGCACTGAGAATGTGGCTTTTTGATAACTGGGAGGACAAGCAAGGGTTAAGTTGATAACTTCCAAATCAACCAAAAGAAATAGTAATAAAATACATAACCGGGATGAAAAAGGAAGTGTAAAAAAATCAACAGAACAAAAGTAATTGGTCCAAGAGATCCACCCACCAGCTTAATTGCTACCTCCTCATTAGTCTGTATATTAGTACCTGCACCACAGAATCGCAATTAACATCAATCAATCAACACAGAGTGAGAAGTTTCTGAAAAAAGAAAAACGAACCGAGATAGATCTCTCCAAAAGATCCACTGCCAATTTTCCGACCGAGTCGATACTTGTTCCCAACACGAGTCTCCATCAAAACCCTAATTAGTTAGTGAAGCTACCAAAACCCAGCTTTTGTACGCCGAAAGAAAAAATTCAGTAGAGAGTTTCTTCGAGGTTGTGATTTTTGCTGTCTATCTACAACATTTGCTACGCTAGGGTTTGGTTGAAGAAGATTTAGAGAGAGAAAAAAAGAATCTTCAGCATGTTTCTCTCTCTCTCTATATAGTTGCACATATGCCCTTCTCTTTCCTTTTTTTTGGGTTTATAATTTCGAGTTTGTGCGAATAATTATGACACGCGTTGAGAAGACGCGTGACCACTTAAGTGCTATTGGTGGCTATGTTCTGGCAAAATGAACCTATGTCACGTGACTTCAAACTAGCTACTAATTGCTTTTCTATTTGTTTTTTTTTTCTTTCTTTCTTCATTATTTTATAATATGACAAATAATAATGTTGTTTTTTTAAAAAAAAAACTCGATAACATTATTATTAGCAAATAAGCTCAAGTAACATTACAAAATAAGGGAATAGTATTATTCCTTGTAGTACTAATTGTTATTAAATTATTATTGTGAGCTGAAATTTCCTTTGTAAATGTAGTTTCTCATATATCTATCCAAATTTCCTTATTTGCAAACACCGGAGGAACTAGCAAAATTCTTATGCGATCAAATATTTACTTCTTGGCTAAGAGATCACTTTATTATATTCTCAATAAGTATGCAAGAATTTTGGATCTCTCAATTGTTGCATCAATGATCTGCATTCACGAATTATAGAGCCATAAGATTCATGGTCATTGTTGATAAAAAAATTATTTTCTCAATTGAGTTCGTTGAGATTTTCGAAGGCATCAAGTTGTTATCCTTTGCAATCTTGAGCCCTTGTATAGGAGATATTAATTCTGTCAGAGTATTAATACTATTTGGAATATTCTTCATGAAGCCTAGTATCCAATCACCTCTATTATTACGTATAACTCTTCCAGTACCCCCTACCCAAGGATTACCTAAGGAGGAATCATCAGTATTGAATTTATATTTTAGAATGACAAAGTAATGGAGGTTTTCATTTTACGTTAATAGTATTAGAGCTGTCAAAATAGGCTAGAGAATTAAATGGCTTAGATGGGCTGACTCTTTTAATTAAAGGGACTATAAAATAGCAGTCCAACTCAGCCCTAAGTGGGCCAAGGGTTGGGATGGATTGACCCTTCAACCAACAAAATGACAATATTGGCCTCTTAGAAAGAGCATCAAACATTGATGTTTGATGAACACGACATCAATACATACAGAAATTCATCCATGAATTACACATACTTCAGTGAATTACTTACAAAACAAAAACATAATAGTCAATATACAACATTCATAAGATTCATCAAGCAAAAAAATTACATGATCACTATTTTCATAAATGAAACAATAAAGGAGAAGTGGAAAATTAGGCGTAAAACAAAAATAGAGGAGGTCAAAGATTCATAGTTATAATGGAGTAATGGGTTTAGGATAATAAGAAAATTTAGTGGGCTAATGACCCTAAAATGTAAAAGATATGCAAAGAAGTTAGACTTGATTTTATATTGATATTTTAAAAATATTTATTGACAAAATCTTAACAAATAAAACACTACATAAAACATATATAATAAATATTTTTAAAATTCACAGCCCACGGGCTGGCCTCTGAGGCTTGCAAGTTGGGCCACGAGGCTAGCGGATCAAATGAGGCTGGGCTAAAAATCTTCGTTCCTAAATGGGCTGAAAAAATTAAGTCCAACCCCACCTAACCCAACCCTAGCGGGCCTCCCATTTGACAGCTCTAGATAGTATGTTTGATATCAATTTCATTCTTAGCAATTAAAAGGGCGTATTCAGTAGCTTTTGCAATTGTATCATAAATATTGATGGGTGTCTTCTTCTAATTAAAGAGATTGTTATTTCTAGCTATTCAAATATGTCATAAAAAATGAAATTAGTTCTTTCCAAAATAAGAAATTGTTAAAAGGGACTGTTCTTAACTAAATTTCAAGTTTTACGCCATTTATCAGAAGAAAAGAAAAGATAATGTTATTGATTGGAGTAGGATTAGACCTATTATGGATTATCGTATTTTAGAACATTTTTATATTGTAGCTTTAAAAAATATGATTGATGATTTCATTTGCACTCTTGTAGAATGTGCAAGCAGGGGATATATTTATTATGTATATCCAATTAAATAAATAGCTTATTGGATAATTTCGTATTCAAGCAAATAACTTGCAAGTAGTTTAAGTACTAGTAACTCAAGTAGACAATTTGTGAGCAACTTAATCAAGCAAAGAAGTGTCACGAATAATGTTGGGGTTGTAAGGTGTGGATGAGAATTGAGAAAATGCACCTTTTGGCTTGCACCAAAAAGGTACCTTTTGGATTGTATCTCTTCATCTCACCTTTAAATTATTTATAAATTCAGAAGTCTTGCCTAGGATTTTAATGATATTAAAAACACTGAACATCTGAAATTCTTGTATTCTTATTGGTGCATTGTTTTTCAAATAAAATATAAGTGTTGTGTGATTTTCTTTGTTTGTTCAGTCTGCTGGAGTTCTATAATTTGCATTGCCGCTATTACATAAACATTTTGTTTGTTCTATCTTGGGAAGAAGTTGCCCAAACCCTTGGCAACAGTGAAAGGGTTATAATTTCAAAAGGACACACAAGTAACTTGTGTGCTCGGAATGCTATTTTATTTCTTCAATATTTTTTATATAATATTTTGAACGTAGATACCAACAATCTTAAGAATTATATGATTTTTTTTAACTCTGTGTTCTCGTTTATTATCCCTATTTAAGAAAATAAGAGGATAACACTCTTAAGAAGTAAAACTTTTTTTAATCGATTCATTATGGAATTGTGAAAGTTCATCACTGTATTTATGTTGGACTTTTCAACAATACAATGAAACCACATCATTTATTTACTATGGAAAAATAAGAAGAATAAAAAGGCATTGAGATTATTCTTCTTGAAGTTTGGAATGACCCAATGTGCCTATTTTCAACCCAACTTCTCAAATTCAACCCCGCAACCCCCGAAAATAAAATCAAAGTATGCACTTATTAAATTAGGCTCAGACCCATTACACCCATTACCCCGAGATACTCAGACTTCTCCCGATTTTGCCAAATTTGGCCCTTTGACGACTTTTTCCCTTAAGAATGACGTCATCCACTCTATCATTGGGCATATTACGTCATTTGGCATAACTACGGGTTACTTAGACTTCACCCGAATAGATCCAACAACATGCAAGCAAGCCCACAAGATTTACCTAATTTTAAGGCATAAAATTACGGGAATTCAACAATACAAACACTACAGGCAAGATTATCAAATTAAAACAGGCATTCAAACATACTAACACTATCAAAGAGGCCCAACACACTTCAACAAGATAAAATCATTGCAAATGACTACAAAATTCTAAAAATAAACTCGGGGTTTGGAAAACCAACCTTAAATGCCGATTAAAAACAATTTGAAAAGTTAGGCGACAATGTATTCCTCTCCGAACACATGATCAATGACTAAAACAATCTAAAAATGCAATAAATATATAGAAACTAAAGTGCGGGTGTGAGTTTGTGAAGTTCGAAAGTGAGGAAAAGTAAAGAAGTTGGAAGTTTAAACCTTTGGCCCTTTAAATTAGTTGTGCTTGCCGACCCACTCAGTGATATGCCGGGTGATCACTTACCTCACCGAGTTTACAAGACCTCCAGTCAATGTGGGGGTCCAAACGGCGGGCTAGATAGCGATCGCTGACCTGGTCGACGACTCGCCAATCATCTCCTGGACTCGCCGAGTTTTACAGACTCTAATGTAAAATTGTCTTGAGTCCAACGACGGTCTAGGTCGGGGTCGTCGATCTCTTCGGCGATGCACCGACTGGACCTTTAGCTCGCCAACCTGCACTTTTCAAACCCTTTCCCACTTCAACCTACACAAACAACACACTATTATTTCTTAAAGTAAAAATAAGGCGATAAACACTTGAGTTGCCTCTCAAGAAGTGCCTTAATTAATGTCGTGGCATGACTTCCCCACTTAATCTTGATTTGTGGGGTAGAGACGAGACAACACATGACCCATTTGGGTCTCCAGAAGCTGAACAAATATGGAATGGGAAGTAGTCATCTCATTCAACAGTGAGACATTCTCTTTTATCTCATTCAACATTTTTTCGTGACGTTCGACTTTGTGGAGAATGAGTGAGAGTATCTCCTCTATTTGTCCACACTCATACACCTTGGGTTTTATGCGCTCGTGAGGGGGAATGTACCGATTTTTCTTTTTGTCCGGTGCTTCCAATTCCATGATCTTTTTGGCCACTAGATCCAGTTGAGTCAATAGTGTGGCCAAAATCCAGTCTTTCTCAGTCTCTTTGTTGGTCTTGGCCATGTGATCAAGGAGTTGGGTTGTTATTGCATAGGGTAGTCGTGAGAGACCCCCGGAGACATTTAGTCTGTAACACCCCGGAAATTCTATGACTTAAGTTAAAGCCTCACCTTATGAATAATGACTTTAAAATATTCAAAATGATGTTTATAAACCTAAACTAATGTAATTGACTTGGTTTGGAAGAGTAAAAGTCTAAACGTCAAGAAACGACCACGACGTCCGGAAACTAGAGAAGAATGTGTTCTAGTGTATCCTTAGGTTTTGGGCAGGTTTGGGAGTGTCGTATGATGGTATAATATGGTAAAAAGGTTTAAAATAGGTAAATATATGTTCCTAGGGTCAAAACGTTCAAATACGACCCCCCGGGGCCCCTTAGGGGTCCCGAGGGGGACCTCAACCTTAGACAAGCAAGCTGCCAAGGCAGCTTGCAGATTGCACTTGGAGGGAATAGCTGCGCGTCGCGCACTTGCTCCCCAAGGAGCAAAAATCCAGTTCACGACGTGGTCGTGTCGCAGACTCTACTGTTTCGAAATTTAATTCCAAATATCTTCAAGGAACAACTCCGCGTCGCGGACTTGTTCTGCGACGAAAATGCAGAAATTCAGAAATCTATTTTTACTTCATTAAAGAGTCCATTTAAGTGAGGGGTATTTAGGGTACTTTAGGGGACATGTATATAATGATTTTTAATTCAATTTACCTCACTTTTATCACTCAAACACAAAACTCCAAAGATCTAAACCTAAAGTTCCTCTTCTTTCTACTCTCTCTCTCTTCTCAAGAACTCCATTGAAGAAGATTGGAACTTCAAGAAGAAACCCAACTCTCCAAGGTTTCAACTCGGATTTTCGTGGTTAATTCATAAATAAGGTATGGTTGCTTATCACTCTTGGGATTCCTTTCCCCAAAAGGCCCCTTCAAGATGAATTTCAAAATCTCCAATTTCTAGGTTTCAATCCAAAAACGTGGGTCTTCTTTCTAAAGTGAAATTGATGTTATAAACTGACTTTGATTGATGTTATATGAACAACTATGGATGAATTTATGTTGTATTGATGGTTTCTTGAAGAATTTCCCATGAGACCCATGTTTCTCTTTCTTTTCCTAATTCTAACCCTAGTTTGTGTTGGATATTGATTGAAGGCTATGAATTGAATGTGATGTTATGTAATTCATGTTTGTATGATGATTCTACCCTAGGTTATGTATAATTTCTATGAAATTAGGGTTGAGTCTTTGAATGAAGCCTTGAAGGCTATGAAGGGAATATGTCAATTGCTTATATTGATGTTGATTATGTTATTACTTCATGAATTACCTTGTATTATGTATTGGTTATGAATTTCTTGGTAATTGAAGTATGGATGTCCCACGAAGGGCAAGAAGGTATGAAGGTTGGTTCTTCTTTGAACTCAAGTATGAAAGGTGAATTACTTAGATTGTAATGATGTTATACCTAATGTGTTATTGTGGTGTTGATGACCTAGTTTCCTCATCCTTAACCCTTTACACTTGAATTAGCTATGAAGTATGTATGTATATTATGGTATGATTGCTATATGATTGAAAGGTAGTTCTCATGATTGTAGTGTAATGTAAAGTGAAAGGTTTACTCACTTGCTAAGTGTCTCTAAAGTGAAAGGATTGTTACTCACTTATGAACACATATGAGTTATTATGATAAGATGTCTACATAAGAGTCTAGTAAAGGCTAATGTGAACTTATGTGATGACTAAAGATGATTACAAAAGGGAATCAGATGCTTAGCACCGAAAGGGCATGTAAATGAGATGGGGGTCTCACGTTTAGTAAGTTCGGCTCCCCACATGGGTTTCCTCACGTTTAGCAAGTCCGAATTACCTACGATGCGTGTTGTCTCATGAGATGGAAACCCCCACGTTTAGTAAGTTAGGGTTTCTAGAAGCAATCTCCTTGACCCTTAACTATGTGCCCACATAGGACTCTAGCTTAGTGGATCCACCTAGATAGCTATGTACGAATGGTTACACCTTAGGCAAGTGTTAACCCTCTCTTTTCGGCGTGGGAGTAGAACACCGGATTCCATGTAGCTTTCATGGTCTATGTCGGTTAATGCAATATTTCCCTAATGTAAAAGTAAATGAAGGTATGAACTCTTACTAGGGCTTTATTAAGGGTTTCTACATAGTGTAAGGGAGGGTATGAGACTTCTCTTGCACATTGCACTTGTGGGATCCTAAGAGATGGTTGTAGTAGTGTTTTCTTATGATTTTGATGATTATGACTTATGTATGTTGAAGCTATGTTATGTATGATCATTATGAATATGGTAAGTTATGATGAAATATGATCTTATGAATGTATGCATGAAGTAGGTTGCTTAATGTGATACTTGGCTTTGAATAGGGTTATGAGGTTCTATTCTTTGCATTGCACTAGTATTGCTTGGGTTGTCTACATGTTGGGATGATATTATGTTGGTTTGGACTATGAAACTTAATTATGTGCATATTGGATTTACTTGGCAAAAAGCATGTTTTGAATAAAATGTCCTTTTATGCATGTTTCAATGGTTTTTATGCATAGTAGCCATACTTAGTACGTGTGTTGTACTAACCCATATTTTCTCCCTTTTTCCAAACATTTAGGTTCGGGCCGTTGAGGATTCAATCTTACTTCTCAAAACACTTGGAGTTGCTTCCCCAAGTTGGTGAGTCCTCAAGTCCGAGGACAAGACCCTATGATCTAGCTTCTATGTTTAGTTCTTTGCTTATGTTGAAAGACATTGTTGTACTTCCTATTTTCAAGACTTCTTATTGATGTAAGGGCTAAGTCCCATTTTCGATACTTCTATGTCTAGATGGTGTATTGTGACGAAGTTAGATTCTATTTTTCATATAAGAAGTGAAGTTGAACTTCAAAAGTAAAAGTTTTAAATTTTCTGTGATTTTATTCTATGATACATGTTATGATGAATGCTAAGGGCTTGTATAAGACCTCTTCGAGGTCGAATACGCCGGTAACGACTAGGGGATGCTCTCGGGTCGTTACATGGTCAGCCACTTCTCTATTTTTCGGGCCAAGACTTCTATAGAAGCAGTCTAATAGCATGTTATCTGAGATTCCATGCATTGGGCACTGCAGCAAGAGTGACCTGAATCTTAGCCACAACTCATGGATTGACTAACCCTCCAATTGTCTGAAACTTAGGATGTTATCCCTAAGAAACTTCATCCTCAAAGGAGAGAGGTCCATTTGGTCACCATTGCTACTAGACATGCTCCAATTTCATACTCAAAATAGCAACACAGAAACTAAACCTAAAAATTAAGTAACTAACAAGAACAAAATTTAACTTAACTAAAAATTCTCAAGTAACACCACTCCCTGGCAGCAGCGTCATTTTGATATTTGTAACGTCATCAAAGACACTTCATCCAATACTAAGCATCAATGATCGTTAAGTAGTAATATAACCCAACTAAGTGAGTTGGGGTCGAGTCCCAAGGGAGTGGTTCTTATTTGAGAATCAATAGAAAAACATGAATATGCTCAAGTCAATCATAGGTAAAAAACATTTACGAATAAAAGCATTGTTCAAATTTGGGGTGACATAAGTGTCAAATAAAAGGGGGATTTGGTTTCAACTATCAGCTACAACAGCAAATAACACGTAATTAGCAAATATAAAGACGTGATTCTTGGGATGTGATTGGATTATAGGCTAAGGTAGACAAATGGTGATTGCAATTAATAGTTAATAAGCTAGACATTAGTTGGGATAAACTTTCTCTCGAACAATTTACCTCGAATCAAATTGGTTTCTCTCGAACACCAATAAGCAGCAATTAAGAACAACCTTCGCTTTAGTCCATTCACTCTCTCGAGTTGAATGTGTGGAAAATGGTTTAGGATTCACTCTCTCGAGCTGAATGTGGAGAAGGGTTTAGGATTCACTCTCTCGAGCTGAACCCATGACAACTCAATACCCACAGACCATCAATTCAACAATCTTGGTTTTAAAACCTCTCTCTTGAGCAAGCCAAAAACACGAAGGTAGAGTTGCATTTTCAACTACAACCCTTTAGATTAAGCCACAATTATTGAATGAAATCACTTTTAAATAGCATTTACTCTATCAATTAACAAAACCCAACAGCTAAATCAACCCACAATCACATAATCACACCCCAAGAATTGGAGTTTTAGCTAGACATCATAACAAAGTAGAAATCGTTACCAAATTATGTTTCCATCAACTAGGTAAGATTAATATTGTCTTTACAAAGGTCTAAGATGAAGAATCTTCAACACCCACTTCCAATTTCTCAGAAATGGAAATTTTCAAATCTTCAAAGCTAAGGAAATATTGTCTCTAAACTCAGTTCTCAACTCTCAAACTTGAAAACTGAACAATAATGAAAACTACTGAATGCTCCCTTCCTAAACTAAGAATTTAAAAATGTATTTATAGTCGCCAAAACATTTGCTGCGAAGGACCATTTGGCACAATAAGTTGAGCTCGCTGATCCACTCGGCGATCCGCCCTTTGGTCAATTCCATTGCCTTTTTGCTTTGGTCTTCAACATCTTCAAGTTTTGTAACTTTGGGCGATATGACACTGCATCGCAGAATTGTTCGGCGACTCACTGACTGCTTCTTATTATCACCGACTTGATTTTCTCCTTCAGGGCTTGGCATACTGGAACATTAGGCGAGATCATGGCCGTTCGACGACTTGCCCTATGTGTTAGGCGATCCTCAGGCCTTCTTTTCTTCATTCTTTCAGTTGCCTTATTACTTTTTGCTCAATAGTGTCCATGCTTTGTTCCTCAATCCAAATACCTGAAATCTAAGGATTTACATCAGTTATTGACAAAAAATATGCATTTGAGGACACTAAACCTATTAAAATTAGTCCAAATCGTGGACTCATCAGGGACACACACACATTTCTAGCATTTAAGAACAAGGAAGTGAAGAAAGGTAAAAGAAGTTACTAAAATAGACCACAATCTTCAAATACATAAATGAAATATGAGGCAACTTGCCTTCAATGTCTCAACCGCAACATCAAGAACAATATAAAATCTACTTTTATTGATGAGTTTTTCTCTCTACAATAGTCTCTCTTTATCAATTCTTAGGATGATTGGATCATTTCCTAATGCTCCATACTAGCCCTATTTTCTTAATTTTGGTTCAATGCTTGAGAATTTTCAATTTTTCCTCTGTCTGAAAAGACGAGCTTCTCACCAGCAGCAGGAGGTTCGAAAAAGAAAACTTCATAAAAGCAAACATAAGTTCGTATAAGCGACCCCACCTTTTTGGACCAGTTCACAAAAGTGAACGCCACATCATTGCTTGAGCGACCAATTGACTTTGGTTGACTATTTTGATAAGTGAATCCTAGCTTGCATGTGCGAAATCTAGGGCTTGTTTTCCACCAAGTTCTTCTTTTTTTGACCTTCTACTCCACTTTTGTTCATCATTTTTTTTCCAAGATCAAAAAATGTGAAAACAATAAAATTCAAAGGATAATTAGCCCCTTTCTCTACTTGAGTGCCACAAAATCACAAGAAAAGAGCCTCAAATTAGTGAAAATCCACCACTCATTAGCAACATAGATCATAAAACAATTCCTTTTATAATTCATGCATGACTTCATGAAAACATCAATCATTGATTCATAGCCTTTCTTCACATTCATGCAAATTAAGGTTCATATCTAAAATCAAGATCAATGCATCAGTTCATATGGAATTGATTGGAAAACATGTATTTAAATCTAAGTAATCATAATATGATCAAAATCAAACAATTCAAATCCATATAAATAGAACACATGAGGAATTAAATCATAATCTAATCAAATAGGGAAATTGAACTGGGGAATTGGAGAATCTTAGGGTACTCAATGGGTGAATATAACCTATTTATGAACTCCTTACATACCTTGATCTTGAATCCCTAAGAAATGAGGAAGAAAGGAGATGTGAACTTGAAGAACCCTAGAATCCCTCTTCTTGTTGAGTTTGAAAGGGAAGTTGGGTAGGATAAATTTGGTTAGAATTTGGGAATTAGGGGAATGAGTTTAGAGTGGATTGTTTTAGGACTTAAAAACCTTATATATGTCTAGGAATAAGGGTCAAAACGATATATCTTAGGCTTTGAGTATATGCTAAATGACCCAAATACCTTTTAAAACACAACTAGCAGACCTAGTCTACACAACCAACCTACACTCAATAGAATTTTCTACGAATCATATGGGTCAACCGTAGACCAAAGTATTGGACCCTTAAAATCCATTCAACTTTTACGAGACCTTTCTATGACTCGTATTACTTCCTACGGTCTGTAGATCCAAACTGTAGAAATCAACTTTAACCCAAAATTTCAGTATGTTTTGAACTTTTATACAAAACCTTCCTACGGTCCATAGTGCTTTTGACGGACCGTCATGGTCAATCATAGATTGATTAGTGGGACTTAATTTTCCATAATATTTTTGCCGCTTCATACGGTACTGGTCTATGACCCACAGAACCATAGACGTGTGTCGTCGACTTGTACAAGTAGTCATCTTTTGGCTTATGTTTTCCTTTTTTTAGAATTCTGAGGTGTTACATAAGGATCTTGAGAAAACAAGAGAAGTTAACAAAAATTGTCCGAGACTCACTAATCCTACAAGAAGTCACCTTTTTGAATTTGATAGGTCTTCAACAAATGGTTGTTGGAGAATGTCATTAGAAGAACAATGTAATTGATCAAGTTAGCACAAAAAATATGTTTTTTGTGGATGAAGAATTTGTGTAGAACTTACAGAAACTCAAGAATTATTGACCACCATACCTATTTAGTGCTACTGACAGGTTCTAAAATATTCATGGTGCTTTTTAATTCTTTGAGGGTTGAATTAGAATATGTACTCACATATATTGATGTGTAATAGCTTATATTTTGATAAAGTTTTTTTGTTGGAATAGAACTATCTCGTTGATTATTTGGAGATAATCTCAATACTTCTTGTTGTAGAGGTTTAGACCTGCTAGTTATACAATGAAACACACAATATTTATACAGACAACAAGAGCTTGGTATTTATGTTCAGAAAGGAATGATTTGATTCTTCAATCAACACCACCGGAGGAAACTACTCAATGACTCGAAAAATTACTATTAGTGTGATATAGAAAAGGTCCTATTACAAGGATGAGAAATTGTGTGAATGCTGAAAGAATATTCTAATGAATAAAGACATAAATATGAGTATTTACAATTATGTTGCCTTTGGACTAAGAGGTCAAATATGATAATCGAAGATAGATGGTGAGAAAAATGTTATTCTTCATGAATCCATAACATTAAATACATTATGGACCTTGGGTCAACTAAGATGTATTATTACATGAAGCAATTGTACTAGTGGGATCATATGAAGAAAGATATTTCCAACTTTATTTTTATTTTGTTGACGTGTGCACATGTTAAAGATTAGTATAGGCAACATGTATGACTATTACTACTACTATAATTTGAGATTCCAGAATTGAAATTGGAAGGAGTTTGTATTGATTTTATGATCGGATTACCACAGACCCTTAGGGGTTGTCTGTATTTGTAGATCGCTTTCAAAGCTAGAAAATTCCTTACCATGCAAAATTACATAAAATAGAGGAACATCTACTGAAGTATAGATGAACAAAATAGTTTGATTTCACGAGTTTCAATGCCCATCATATCTAACAAAGTATTATTGTTTACTTCACGCTTTTGAAAAGCTTTCCATGAAACATTGTCTGAACGAATAGATCTTAGCACTACATTTCATATTAGATATAAAGACATTTTGATAGTACAATACAATTCTTAAAGGATATGTTAAGAGTTTTGTAATCTTGATTTTCAATGTGGTTGGATGTTTACTTAATATTAGCAAAATTTAACTGCAATAATAACTTCCCACAAAGTGTTCAGAGGGCTCTATAAGAAACCTTATATGGTGAGCGATGTTGTTCCCCACCAAATGATATTAAGTTGACGAGGCTAATATATCAAGATTTGAGACTAAACATGATACAAGAAGTTATGGACAAGGTCTAGTTAATCAGACAAAAAGTTCCCCACATTTCAATTAGATGCAAGTCTTATACATATAATAGGAAAGGGGATTTGTAGTACATAGTTGGAGATAAAATCTTCCTAATAATCCCTTTATGAAAGGAGCAAAACATTTAAAAAAAATGTAAATTGAGCTCAAAATTTGTAAGACCATAAACAAATTTCTTTGTTGGGGTAGTGTAGTGTTGTATCTTTTGACACTTCCTTTTGAGATGTATTTTATTCATCTACTGTTCCATGTCTTCTAAGAAAACATATATAAGACTCCTCTTGGGTGCTTTAAGTATAGATTATACAACTTGATGAAAACTTGACTGTGAGGAGGAACTAGTGGTTATTGTTGATAGACAAGTAAGAAAGTAAAGATCAAAATAAATAGTATATGTGTAAGTTTTATGGCGATATCATACCATGGAAGAAGCTACTTGGAAGTCTAAAAGTTATATGAGTCAAGTACCCTCATTTGCTTTAGTATAAAATTATGCACTTGTCTCAAATTTGGGGACCAAATTTTATAAGGTAGAAAGAATGTAGTACACCATATTAAATAAAGGAGAATTAAGTAATTGAAAACAAAAATAAAATAATTATTCAATGGACTAAAGCCCATCATAAATCTTCCAAGGTAGAATAAAACTGGGTCTTAGGGTGTCTCAACGAAACAACACAGACCACTAAAGATAAAAATACATGGTTATAAAGTGATTGTGTTACTAAGTGGTTTGAACTTGCTTGTGAGACAAGTATTTTACTTATTTATTGAACTGTTATGTGAGATGTTCTCACTTTTAAAAGATATGTTTATTGATACTGAAATATGATTACCGTTATTGAAAGGGTTTGACACTTATTTGAGAAATAGTATTTTTACGTGGGTTCTCATTAAAAGTTGACATGATATGATTTTATAAGACTTAAATGCTTGTTCGATTTTGAAAATATTTTCCTACAAGTATATAATGTTCATAAATAAGAAGTATAAAAGAGAGTAAACCTTGATGGATCCCGTAGGTAATGGAGGCTTCGTTAGACCTGGTATACCTTGTATATATAGATTACCGATATATTATTTGTGAGTGGGAAGGTAGAACTAGCATACTGTTACTGACTTCCCTCGAGTTGGGATCCACTAATACGAATATTTGACTCCTTTATGAGGGATCCAACGTTATAAGTTATATGTTAAAGAGAAGAGCCATACATAATACATGATTCATCCTTGAAAACCTCCCTGATATAAGATTCAATATGGAAGTCTTTACAAAGTTTATTTCTAAATGTTTAAACTGAAATTTTGCTTGTATACCAAAAATATTGATTATTGTTACTGTTTTTTGTAAAAGACATTTATTTTATGATTTTAATTATCACACTAGCATATTTTCTAACTTGACTCTCATTGAAAAAGTTTTTGTCAAGTGTTATTACTCATTAAGCTAGCGTCTTACTCCACGCTATTATTTTTACAGAGAATAGTTGATGTTGGCGAGGTTTCATTAATTAGAGCTAGCAAGTCAAAATTTCATGGCGGGCCCTGCATTTGTTCACGCGGGCAACAAACTTATCTATTTGTTATGAACCTTTCTTTAAGTGTTAGAATCACTCCATAGTCATTTTTTTACTTGAGTAATGAGTATACTTTCATTTTAATAGACATGTGACTAGTATTAAACATCTTTCCTTATTTGGAAATTGATTAGAGTTATAGCATAGAGAATATATTGTTAATGGGTATTGTGTACTATTTTGATGATGTTGGTTAGTTGTATTGATGCTATTAAGAGAGGGAAAATTGGATAAGTCCAAAAACAAGGTAAACTCTGCCAGATTTTCTGTAGATTTGTGTCAAGGCTTACTTTGGGATTCACCTCCTTAGTGGGTCACGATCTTTAAATATGTCGTGACAAATTTTTAAGTATTATTCAATCTTTTAAATTGTTTTGTTAGACCATCGACTTGTTAAATTATATTTATTCATGTCATGAGTAATTTAACTAGTGCATAATCTACCAACTTCCGCTAATGTATGTAATATTTTCATCTAATTATGTAATCAAAACTACCCTTACTATCAATTATACGTCGCTGGCTTAAACACCCAAAGTAAATTACCTTGACTTAAAATCTTGATGAGGCTGTACTAGAAGAAAAGAAGAAAAAGATTTACTTCAAAATCGATAAAAATCTATGATGACTTTCTTTCCCTTTCTATTGTTGTTCCCCTAGTTTCACCTTTCCTCTCTTTAGTCTCTTCCTCTTTCTATACAAATTTACTTTTTTTTTGGGTTGTTGCACACATAAGTTCATATACCTAATCCTTCTTATTCTTTTTTCTTTGCAAAAGGAATTCTAATTTGGGCTTAAGCTCCCTTTGATTAAATTTGATTTTTTTCTTTTATTGATTGAAAGGAATATTCTATACACAATTTCTCTTCTTCTAAATTTCTTGACTTTTTAATTGCACATAATGTAATATGAGGTATTACAGTTCATCAATTTTGGGAATTGATTTTTATATTTGTCACGACCCAAAGTATACTCTACGTGTAACTTGACGTATAGAACCCCGAAAGCCCTTACACAAGCCACTTAGTATACATCATACAAGATAAAAAAATTAAAGACAATAAAAGATAGCATTCATATATCAAAAGAGGTTGGCAAAGTGGAAGTCAACATAAGTCTCAATAAGTCATGTAATACATCGTACGAAAAGTAATTGGGATGTAACCCATACATCACATATATAGTCTAAAAATGGAAATGACATAAAACTATAAAGTGTCTCGGTCCTCGAGTAATGGAGACTCACCAATCACTTGAAGCACCCAATAGATGTCTAGCGATGAGTATGGGAGGTAGGAGTGTCAGACCCTACATTATTGAAACAATCTAGGCACAAGTATACATTAGCACATAGAATGTACTAAGTATGAGGCAATATGCATAAACATATGCATGGTAACATGAATGACTTAAAACGTGTAGGAATGATCGTATTGAAACATTTCAAATCTTAAGAAATAAATGACCTGAAAATCATAAAAACATGGTCAAATAAATTAATAAACATGAGATAAAAAAGGGAAGCTTTAATCATTTTGTGGGATATTAGCTTTAAGCAGCAATAAGACCATGAGAGCTATATCATGAAATCAGGTATATCCCTAAAACAGAAAGAAAATGAATCTACTTGCCAAGGTAAAATCTACACATATCATCATTTACTAAAGTGGATCCACTAGCTAGGTCATTAAAGACAATCTTACGGAGGTACGTTGTTTGGAATAGAGGTTGCTACTAGAGACTACCCTAATTGAGCCTCCACCTCAAAGTCCTTTTGGTGCGAAGTCTAAATCTCAACGGAATAGATAAAAGTCAAATATCGCTAAACATAGAGAAGGCAATGATCAATACCTATCCACATCTTTCAAGATAAAAACATAAAATACTTTCTTAAACAAAATTCAAAATAGATAAGAAAACTTTCATCAAAGTGAATTCATATGTGAGAAATGTCTTTCTCAATCATCATAATAACCTGTGAGAAAATCATTCACAATAACATTAATATTTTCCTTTCAAAGAATCCCCAAATAATTTACAACAATTTTATAAATACATGCATACCTTCATAAATTCATAATTCATAGGTTGATGTGTTCATCATGCATTCATAGTTGAAAATAATAGTTTAGGCATGGGTTAAAATAATTCCAACTAAATATGATGTATTAACATTGAATCATGTATTGAAAGACATAATTAACAATAATCAACCACAATTACATGAAACCCTTAAAGATTGATTTGAAACCCTAACTTAAGTATTTCAATTAGAGCTTAAGAAATTGTTAACTTCGGGGACCCCATGGAAGACTGGATTTCATAAGTGAACCTAAGGGAAAAGACTTAAAAGCCCTTTAAAATAATTGTCGGAGCCCTTCTGCAATTTTGACCTAAACCGTACTGGTCAACCATAGAAAAGTTCAGAAACTATTTTTTTGGATAAACTTTTGACAGGTCCTGTCTTCGGCTCTTAGGTCATCCTACGGATCGTAGACACCAAATTTAACCTTCAAAATTTCACTAAGTCTAGGACTCGCCTACGAGACCTATCTACGACTTGTACATAGGTTGACAAACCGTCTTGGTGAACCGTAAAAGAAGTACTGGGACTTAATTTTAGAAAATTATTCCCCCCTTCCTACAGTTAAAATCTACGGCCTGTAGAAGCTTCTACGGTTTAAAGATAGGATCCATAGACACAACCTGCAACCCAAAAACTTTGTTTTTTTTCTTTACCATATTTCGAGGTTACAATATCTCCCCTTGGGAATATTCATTCTCAAATGAAACTTACGGCAGTATAAGGAGTGTAGCGGAAGAGACCTAACATCCTATCAAGAATAAACTTCTTCAAAAGCATATAAACATTCTCAAAATAGTATTTCACAAGGCATACATGCAAATCATACTCCACGCAAATAATCATGAAGAATTCAATCAAGTTAATTCATTTTCTCAAAAATTAAGTTTTCGTGAGTTTGCATGCATGAGAAAACATGAGAATAACTGAGACACGTGAAACGAAAAGGATGAACTATGAAGGGATTAATACCTCAAGCTAGAATAGGATCGTAGGGAAAGAGATGAGGATAACAGGACATCATATCTGCTTGGGTCTCCCACGTAGCAGCCTCAACCTTTTGATTCCTTCATGTGACCTTTATAGATGCAACTTCCTTATTCCTCAATATCTTAACTTGCGGGTCCAAAATCTCGACTAAACTTCTTGATAATGCTCAACTACACTTCATCCAATTCTAAGTGTAGGCGGTCCCTAAGAAGTATAAACCCAACTAAGATTTGGGGTCGAACACAAAGGGAGTGGAACATTAGACAATTCAATTACGAAGTAAAATGGTGTTCTAATCGTTTGTTGATGTAGACATTTTGCAACAATAAAGTAAATAACAAGGGGTTGACAATTAATGTCAAATGGGGGAATTTGGGTGAACAATTAACAACTACAAATAACCGGGAGTAAACAAGTAGAGATGTTTTCTTGGGAGTGTGATAAATTGAATGCCAATTTCGCTAAATGGGTGATTATTATTTACTAAAAGTCGGTGAACTTCAGTTGGTAGGATAGGCCTTAGGTGCAATAGCCATTTCTCAATCAACTATTACGAATCAAGCGAGTACTTTCGAAACCTCGACAAGCACAACACATATTAACAACCCAATACCTCAATCAATCTACTTTCTCAAGCTGGATTTGTAGGGTTGCATTTACCCACTTTCTCAAGCTTAATCAGCAACAACACAATCACTACAATTATCAATTAAAAGTTTTAACTCTAATACTTCTTTCTAAAGCAAGGTTTGAATGCTAAACTAGAATCGCATTTGCAACTAAAATTCATCAATTAAAACACAAACTATTAATTGAACCCACTTCAAATCAACAATAAAATAAGTAAATACTAACACCGATAAGCTAATATAAAACACTCAATTACATAATCACACCCCCAAGACTGGGGGTTTTAGCCAAACATAATAAAGAACAAGAAATTGTTACCAACTATGTTTTCCATCAGCTTGGGCAACAATCAACAAGTCTCCAAAATGCTCAAATTGGAGCTAAAAATTAAAGAAACCCTAAATCTCTACTCAAAAAGTTCAAGAACAATGTTTAGGATCAAAAACCCATAATTGGACCATGTGGGAACTTCTTTTCTTCTTTTCAAAATTGCATATATATGTTCCCAGAATTTCATCACGGAGTCCACTTGGCGAAATAAATCACGCTCACTGACCTGATCGGCGATTCACCGAGTGCCCCTTCCATCACCTTCTTGACTTGGCTTTTTTGCCTTTATTTGTTGAAAATTTAGGTGATCAAGGTCGGGCACGCCGACCTTAACGGCGACGGTCCAAGAACTCATTTTCTCGCCTTTTTGGCTTGCTTTTTCACCAGTTACGCTGTAGCTTTTGGCAGGCTAAATTGGCATCGCTGAACACTTCCCCAAATCACAGAAATACCCATCCAATCACCAAGTTGATCTTGTCCATGGGCTGGCTTGTTGGAACTTTTGGAGAACTGAAGGTCCACTCGGTGACTCACTGAGTGGCTTTGGCGAGTACCAACCTTGCTTCCCTTCAACTTCTTCCATTTTTTCGCTCTTTTTTTCCCGGTATTGCCCTTTTCTTGATCTTTTACCTTCATTGTTATAAATTAACATTTAAATATTACTTACGAGCATAAAATGGACATTGAGGACACTAAATCGGTAAGTATTAAGCCCTAAATAAGTCAAAATCCCCGACTCATCAACACCCCCAACCAGTGGCGAACCCAGGATTTTCGTTCAGGGGGTTCGAAAAATAAAAGTATAAACGTGTAAATATGCCAACAAAATAAAATTTCAAGGAAGTAGTAGTATATAGTTTATAGGTACAAAAAGTTAGTTTCGTTACAAGAAATCCGAAACTAACATGAGTGATTACAGTGAAACAAAAAGTTAGCCATTTACAATATGTCAATCTAGAACTAGGATGCTAAGTAGAGCAAAAAATGGAGCTAACTAGAACAAAAAAAATTAGCACTTCTAATGTCTCACTCTAGGACTAGAGTGCTAACTACAAACTCCAAAAAGAGGTCAGTGCTAATACTTCTCAATCATGTTTACAATACTATTCGACGAGGTTTCATTGCTTGAAAAGACAAAATAATATCATCCGTTGAAACATCCTTAAACACATCCTTCTCCATAAAAGGAACCATGCAACCGCTCAAGAAGTCATCATTCATTCGACTTCGGAACTCATTCTTAATAAATTTCATTCCCGAAAAAGCTCTTTCAACGGATGCAGTGGCAACTGGCAGAAGCAAAAGGAATTTCACCAAACGAAATACAAGAGGATAACATGAATATTTTTTTGTCTGAACCAATCTTTTTGAAAGATCACAAAGCCCATGTAAATCAGAGAACCTTTTATCGATATCACAGACATCAATAATGTAATTTGCTAGTTGATTCTCAAGTGCACACATGCTTAAGTTCATCAAAGTCATCAGGATATAATTCAGCCATTCTCATTATTTTCTGGATATCAAAACTTGAAAATGAGTCTACCGGATTCAAACAAGCAACTCCATAAAGCAACTCGGTTGTTACCTCATCAAAATGATCATTGAGTTCTTGCAATTGCCAATCAATTATTTTACAAAATACTTCAACACGATAATGATGGAAAATAGTATAATCAACAGATTTACGCCGTGATTTTCCAGAATTAACATACGACTCAAAAATGAGGCACCACAATATTATACTTGATACAAAATGCAGAAACCTCAACAACAAATAAATCCCATCTTTCATTTTCCCTCAACTCTTGTACCTTCTTTTGGCCACTTTAACAAGTAGCATGGCATTTGCAATGTCTTGCCCCTTTTTTTGTAAACATGTACTAAGATCATTAGTAATTCCTAAAACTTCTTTCATCAAATGCAACATGAATGCAACCTCATAAGTTTGAGCAATTCTGATATATCCTGTTGCCCTAGATCTTTCATCCATAGAATGTGCAATTTCAACAATATTATCAAGAATGTCCATAATTGTACCAAACTTGAGAATAAAACAATTAAAAGATTTGAAGTGAGATCCCCAACGAGTATCGCAAGCTCTAGAAATACCAACTTCTTGATGCAAGCCTCTACCCGTTTTAAACTCACCCATATCAAAAGCTTCTTGATTTTTTTTTTTTGAGATTCTCGATAATCATCCATACGTTTATAAGAAGCCGCCAAAACATTAAAAATATTTGAAACCAAATGAACAAGTTCTCCAACTTGAAGACATCTTTTAGAAACACCAACAAGAGTTAATTGAAGTTGATGAGCAGAACAATGTATGGAATAAGCCGATCTACTTTCTTTCTTAATCAACATCTTAAGGCCATTGATATCACCTTGCATATTACTTGCTCCATCATAGCATTGTCCACGCACATAAGATATACTCAAGGAATGTTGAGAAAATAAATTGACAATTGCTTCTTTTAGAGATAAAGCACTAGTATTTTTAACATGAACAATGTCAAGAAGTCTCTTCATCACAAATCCTCTTCTATCAACATATCGTAAAACAACCGCCATTTGCTCCTTGCATGAAACATCAAAAGATTCATCAACCAATTAGGAAAAATAATCACCATTTAGTTCCTTTATGATGCCCTTAATTGTTTCAATCTTGCAAGTAATTACAATATCTTTTTGAATTTTTGGACAAGTCATTTGGTCATTTTGAGGAGCATTTTCAATACAAACTTACGAACTTCATCACACTTTGGGGCATAAAATGAAAGAATCTCAAGAAAATTACCTCTGTTAGGTGAAAATTTAGATTCATCATGACCTCGAAATGCCAAGCCTTGTTTCACAAGAAGTCTTACTACATCAATTGAAGCTGCTAAGAGGATCTGATACCCGTGCTTATCTTGATTAAATTGTTTCTCAAATGAAGCATGTATGAATTGTTGTTGTCGCATTAGATCTTCACATTTTCTTTTTACTGATTGTGAATGCTAGTATGTCCACCAACATGTGTTTGCAAACTAGCTTTTTTATGCCAACTTCTAAACCCCACACTCGAAAATGTTTCACCTCCGCCTTGAAGATTGTTATTTTGCTTGAATAAATAACAATACAAACAAAATGCTACATCTTTACTTATACTATACTCTAACCAATCAGGAAATTCATCAAACCATTTATGATTAAAACGACGCACATCTCCAGAAATGTTTGTTTGTGGAAACTCTCTGATTTGAGTTCTTTCACCTGGATCAGGCTTTAAAGAACTTGAATCAAATTCTTGAGAAGAGTGTGATGGTACTTCCAAATGATTAACATTTTCTTCCCGGTTAGGTTGATTCTGAGTAATAGAACTTGAATTTGATACTTTAAAAAAGTACTTCTCCATTGACTATGGATCTATACAAAATAGTTAATTGTTAAATGCATTAAAGATAACTTTTTACAAATTACATTAGATATTACCATCAAAATTCAAATGGTTCATCAATCTAGTTACGACTATCAAAGAAAGAATAGAAAAAAACAATCAAAAAAATTTCACAATTTAAAATGAAGTTAGTCAATATTCAATCAAGAAAGATGAACTTTTCAAGAAAATTGAGAGAAAAGCTTACCTTGGAGAAAAGACAAACAATCAACCCTTTTAATTTTAGCTTTGAGCCTCCACTTCAGATAATCAGAGATACTACAAGTCTACAACCTTAAAAAATAAAGACCCATTTAATTTCTTGAAAATTGAAAGAAAAGAAGAAGAAGAGAAAAAGGCTTTTACCTTTTAAGCAATAAGCATGAGTTTTGATTTTTCACTTCGAATTGAATGTGAGATTCAAGCATGGAGTATCAGTATGAAACAATCAACAATACCATATTATGGGAGATGATTTTAATATTTGAGTTTTGAGTTGGGGAAGAACAAGAAAGTGATTTAGGGATTTGAAAAGTGAAAAAGTTATTAGCTTTTAGGAATGGGAGTATGGGAGTTGGGACCCTTGAAATTTTTTGGGTTTAACACCACATTTTAGCACGTTTTATTAAAAAAAAACATTAAAATCAGAACTGGAACAAAAAAAAGACTGAAAGTAAAAAACTAAAAAATAAAATGCTAACCCAGGGATTCGATCCCTAGACGTTAGGCTTAACTTTGAAGGGAGCTGCCATTGGGCTATCTCCTTCACCTTGTCATTGAGGGGGTTCAAAATATATATATTCACATAAATCCAGAAAATTCACCTTATATATACAGTGTAATTTTTTTTTGAGGGGGTTTGGGTGAACCCCCTGGGCAACACGTGGGTCCGCCCCTGCCCCCAACTTCAACTTTTGCTTATCCTCAAGTAAAACACAAGATCAATCAGTTCAACATAGATGTCTACAAATAGTGCTACTTGTCACTCCACATGAATGCACACGAGGTTCAATCTAACCATGCAATGTTCAATTGTGCACTACAAGTTTCAAACTGTGACTAGTCATCATCAAATAGAGGTCAAGCTCACAATGGTTGTATCAAATGCAAATTCAAGCTCAACAAAAGTATTTGAATGCCCTCACATAAAGAAGGATTCCATTCCCACCCACAATTCATCAAAATTTAAGAATTAAGGAATCAAAATCCACTCTTACACTCTCAATGATAAACACATGTATGATTCTACCCATAGGCTTGCCCGTATTTTCAAATCGACATGACATTCAACTCAATCAAGATCACTAAGGTCTTTCAAGGCTTGTAATAGGACTGAGGGTAAATATATGATCATTTTGGCTTAGTGACATCTACCTTCAAGAAGCCTGGCTTGCATTTCACTTCTTCTACTTTTCTTTCGCTCTTTTTTATTTTCACAATCCACCCTAAGTTCTTTTAAGCATGACTCATTAGACACCTCTTTTCGTTTATCCATGCACAAGATTCATTGCAACATTCTCTTTCAATCTTTTTCTTGTTTTGCTTTTCTTCTCTTTTTTTATATGGAGGGATTCCATCTTTTTCAACACAACCCTCAAGGATATTTTTTTTTACAAACTTCTTGACTTTCCTCATTTTTCACCACACCCCAACTTAGGTTTTTGGCCTAAGTTTACTATTCAAACAAATCAATGAATCATGAAGGTTTTAGGTGGGGAGGAAAGAGGTCAAATGTGTTCATGTTTCATCCAAAGAAAATGTTAGGGTCATATGGTGCCAAGCTAGGTTCACACACTTACAAGGTGTTCACAAAGAGGTATAATAGCAATTTGGTTCACTCTCCAAAGTTTGTGCCTAAGATCACTTCTTTCATTCACCAATGTTAATCAATTGGATCAACTGGGCAAGGTCTAGGTATCAGTAAGCACATATTTATAGTCAATCTTTCCACACACAACATTCAACACAATCATCAATCAAAGATTCTACAAATTTAGCTTGCGTGCAACGATCATCGCTAGACTCACTAAAATAATCGTCTAGTCTCAATGAGATGCTAAAAGTTCACTCATAACTTATGCAAATCAAATTTTGCCTCATTGGAATTGCACAAACATATCATTCAATTAGGAGAACTATTAAAGTCATCGGTATTGATCGCAACCGATACTCAAATATTCAAGAGAACAAACATATTCCCAAACACTAAAGTCAAGAGCCAAATTTTAATTCGGAACAAAAACAAGCAGTCAAAAAGATAGGCATCCAAAACATGATAAATACAACCCAATGGGGTAGGCATGAAGATATCTCACCCTGCCAAACAAAACCTTATATTGTCCTTAATGCAAATATAACGAATGTAGTTAACAAGACAAGCAAGTAAGGATTGCTGAATGAAAAAATTAGAGTAGGAGAGAGTTTTCACTTCATGCCCAATCAATGAGTAGTTTCGAGGCACGCGAACCATTCCGCAAATCATTGAGCTGGAGTGGGCTCGTTGAACTTTCTAGAAAGATTATCTTCCAGTTTGAGTAAAAAGGCGAGGTCAGTCGGGCTCCCCGACTGGTTCCGCAGTGCGCCAAAATTTCATCCATCTCGTTGAAGTATTCAAAACATGTCCCAAAGTCGGCCTTAAAATGGGCTATATGTTTGGGCGAGCAAAAGGCCTGATTGGCGATGTGCCAGAAGGGTCAGTTCACAGCCCATTTGTCATTATGTCAGAAATGAGGATTTTAACCTACACATTCAACAAACACTATTCAATAATTACTAAAACTTGGGTTGCCTTCCAAGAAGAGCCTTATTTAACATAGTGGCACGACGTGGAAATGCTCTCTAGCATCTTTCAAAAACACCACTTTGATTACTGAGACATCAAGACATTCGGTAAATTACAGTTTCAAGAGTTTCCCATTTACTTTAAATGCTGATCCTTCTTTGATTTCAACCTCAATTGACCCATTTGTTAACACTCAAGTGACTTTAAATGAGCCTAACCACTTTGATTTGAGTTTACCCAAAAAAAGTCTCAAAGGAGAGTTAAAAAGCAAAACAAGATTGCGAATTGAAACTCTCGTTGGAGGATTTTTGCATCATGCCATTTCTTCATTTTCTCCTTATAAAAAGTGAACTCCCATACGGCCTCATCTGAAACTATTCCAATTCATAAAGTTGATTGACTCTACCTTTCAAAGCATCCCCCAATTCAAGTTTAAAGTTTTCAATATCCATAGTTCCTTGTGTTCAAGCTTGATTAGCAGGTGACAAGTCTTTCCAAATAAAAATTTGTATGGTGACTGATGAGTCTGGGATTTCGAGTCATTTATAACTTGTTATTCATAGTATTAGTGTCCTCGATGCCTATTTTGTGCTCTAAACTGATGTTTTAATGATAATTTGAAAATATAAAGTCAAAAGAGCAAGGCAAGGACAGTACTGGGCAAAAAAAGCAAAAAAGATGAAAAAAATTGAAGATAGTAAAAGCTGAGAATCATGAAAGCCACTCGGCGACTCGCTTAGTGGCACTTTAGTTCACCTAAAGTTTCAGACTGCTAGCCCTAGGGAGAAACCAACTTGGCAATGGATTTGGACCTTTGACAAACCGTCGAACGGATCGGCGACACAAACTTGGATCGCCTAATGATACATGGTCTAAGGGATGAAGAGCCAAGGCAAACCGGTGATGGAATGAATCCATTGACGTATCACCAACTTTGTCAGTGATGCTCAACTAACTTCGCCGAGTGATCTTGAATGCAAAAATTTGAGAACGTATAACTTGAATTTTAAAAAAAAGCAGAAACAAGAATGTAGTCATTTCATGAGTAATTATGCCATTGTTGGACATTGATCTTTCATTTGAGACTTTGTTTTACTCACATTAAGGAGTTTTCTAGTAGATTTTAAGTTGGGTTGTTGATATTAAGCATTTTGGATCATTGTAAGACTCTGATTACCATACCCAGATTATGGAGAACGTAATTGGTACTGATTTCTTACTTTTTATGATGTGTGGCTAAAATCACTATTCTTGGGGTGTGATTATGTGATTAATTGTCTTAATTAGCTTATGGGTGTTAGTATTTAATGATTTAATCGATGTTCTAAAGTGGGTTCAGTTGGTAATTGGGTTTTAAGTTACAAATTATAGTTGCAAATGCAGTTCTAATTTAGTGTTCTATGCTTGCTTGAGAAAGAGGTTTTAGAACTAAGATTACCCATTGATGATTATAGTAATTGGGTTGTCATGGGTTCAAATTGAGAGAGTGAATCTTAATCCGATTCTACCTATGTAGCTCGAGAGAGTAGATGAATTGAGGTTTTGGGTTGTTTATAGTATGATGCTTGTTGAGGTTCGAGAGAACTCACTTGATTCATGGTATTTAATCGAGATATTGCTGTTACACTTAAATTCTAGCCTACCCACTAAGATTCAACAAACTTTGATAATTGTTAATCACTGATGAATCCACAAATTGGACTCATTCAGGGCTATATTTTAATAGAAATTGTGTCCTCAAATGCTTATTTTATCTTAATATTTGATGAAAACCCTTAAGTTTTAGGTATTTAAAGCTTTAAGGAGAGCATGGATACTACGTCGTAAAAAGGAACGAAAAGGCTGAAAAGATCAAAGAAATGAAGTCCTGAGGATCGCCGAGTCCACTTAACGAGTCGCCGAAGGGTCTTACTTTGCCTTTTGTTCCAGTGTGCTGAGCCTTGAAGAAAAGGATCAAGTCGGCGGAAAAAGGGAGCAGTCGGCGCTTCGCCGAGCAGTTCCACGAAGCAGTACCATGCCGCACAATAACCCAGAGCATGACAATGCTGAAGGCTAGTACAAGACGACGATGAATTACACCAAAGGGCGAATTGCCGAGTTCATCGGTGATTTCGACTAATGACGCCGAATGATTTGCTGCAGCACAAATCTCTGATAACTATAAATACAAGTTAGAGTTTTAGTTTTAGTGTGGAACAATTATTATAATTTTCACTTAGAGAATAGTAATTTTGGATATTTTTGCTTTAAGTTTGAGAGGGTTTTGAAGACTTGAAGAAAAATAGGGTTTCATCTCCAAGGATTTGGACTTGGGTCTCTTGGATTCTTCATTCTTGGCCTGTAACAAGACTTAAATCTTCATACCCATTTGAATGCAAACTCAGTTAGGTATAAATTTCTATCTCTTGATATGTGGCTAAAAACCCCAATTCTTGGGGTATGATTTAGCATATATGGGTTAAGATAATTGTTGGGTCTTGCTTGCTGATTGTACATTCGTAGTTCAAATGTGATTTTATTTAGTGGTTGTGGATGAATTTAATGAATTTGTAGTTGCAAATATAAGTTTATTTATGTGTTTTCGGCTTGCTCGATAGATAGGTCGTAAAACTAAGACTACTAAATTGATGGCCAGTGTGAGTGGGTCGACATGAGGTTCCCATATCCACACACTCAACTCGAGAGAGTGAGTGGGTTAAGGCATAGGCTGGTCTTCATGCAGCAAATGGGTGTCCGAGAGGAACACATTTGAAACGGGGTAAGTTGCTCGAGAGAGAGCTTTTCTCTTTTAAAGTCTAGCCTAGTTACAAATACTCAATGAATTTACTATCAAAAGCAGGTACCCAATGATTTAATCTATCCCGTATTCCTATCACATCCCAAGAATCCCATCTCCATACTTGCATTTTTCCTTATTTTCACTGATTTAGTTGTTTCTTGCTTACAAACCCCTATTTGATACTTGACACTTGTGTTACCCTTTTTAATTTGTTATGTTTTCATTCGCCAAAGTTTTTAGATACGATTAGCTATAGGACCTTCGCACTTAACCACTAATTCTCACGCCCACTCCCTTGGGAATGATCCCAACCCTTGGTTGGGTTATTATACTATTGCAAGACCGTATACACTTGCATCAGAAGTTATGTCCTTGATTACGCAAACATCAAAATAGCGCCGCTGCTGGGGAGTGGTGTTACGTGAATTTTTTTAGTTTAAGTCAAATTCTGCTTTCAATAGTCATAGTTTACTAACCTTATTTTTAGTTTTGTTTTCCTTTGAATTTGTTGATGTAGGTACGTACCCTAAGCATGGCTGGGGGAAATGGTGACAACTTGGCTGAGACGAGCCAAGAAGTCGAGAGGAACTTCGAGTTAACCGCACTGGTAACTCAACTGAACGAGTTGTCCACGAAAATAATAGAGGTGGAAAACCAGTGCAAGAGGTAAGGGAGGTGCATACCTCCTCACGAGAGGAAGCAGTCTAGAGACTGGGAGAACAATCATGTCGAGGACATACTTCAAATCATTCTCCAAAAGATCACCGAACAAGATCGAATGTTGGAAGAGATGACGGAGAGTATTGAAATGTTGAATCAAATGGTTGGCTCTCACTCTAGATCGATCTAGTTGATCAGGACACTCCTGAATTATGCGGTGCCTCCTATTCACTCAAACAAACTATTGGGGTTACCTAGTAGCACTAGGGCCAACCCAACTAATGAGGAGTGAATAAAGACTCGCGTCGTGCCACGACGTTAAATAAGGCGCTTCTTGGGAGGCAAACAAAGGTTCTAAATGCTTTATTTTGCTTTTAGAAATAATGGTGTGTTGATTGTGCAAGTTTAAATGCGCGAAGTGTTCAGAGAATGCATATTGGTGAGAAAATGGTCAGTCGACGGATCGCCGAAGAGGTATGAGAGCTCGACTCGACCCGCCATTTGGCTCAATTCAAGGTTGATTCAGAGCCTGTAAAACTCGAGGGACTTACGAAGTAGTTAGATGTGTCACCAACCATGTCGGCGACCTCGATACAGATCGCCGTCTTGACCCCCAAGAAACTGAAAAGAACCTTATTAATAGAAGGGCAAGTGATCACTCGGCGAATCGGTGAGTGAGTTGGCGAGTGAGACTAACGTCGCCGAACAGTCACGAACTGGATGGTTTATAATGGCCAAGAAACTTCAAATTTGAAATTCTTCACTTTCCCTTGCTCTTAAGCCTTCTAAATTCACGCTAAGGTAGTATTTTCCTTTTTTATCCCTTTACTAGCATTTTAGTTTATTGATTTGTCCTCGGAGTTGGAATACTCTGCCGCCTAGCTTTTCAATAACAATTTAATCGACATCAAATGTTGATTCCCGAACCCCGAGTGTATTGTTGATAACTTTGAACTCATTTGCAGTAATAGTATCTTATTGATGTGTGCTGGGACTCTTTGGTAGGATTAGAGTCCTTAATTGAAAGAAATCTTGCCCGTATGGTTTGACTGTCAAATGTCGTAACCTTTATGATTTTTAATGAGTTGGTCATTATTGCGTATTGTTATATTGATTGGGTGAAGTCTGAGTAGCCCACGTTTGTGCTAAAATGTCAAAAATTTCTCAATGATAGAGCGGGTGATGCCGCTCTTAAGAGCAAATATAATCAAATGGCCAAATGCGGCAAATCCGGGAGAAATCTGAGTATCCCGGGGTAAAGGGTAGTATGGGTCTGGCTTGAATTCCATGAGTGCATGCTTTGATTTGATTTTCGGGGGTTGCGGGATTGAATTTGAGAAGGGTCAAAAATAGGCACGTTGGGTCGATTGATGAGCTAAGTTGAGCTCGCCGAACGACTCGGAGGTTCTCCTAATGTCCCTATCTCGTTGATGATTTGGCGCCTTGATTGATTTTTGTTTCAGTATTTTTTGGTGAGAAGTCTGAGGGCGCCGAAAGCACTCAGCGAATCGTCGAAAGTATTCTTATCGCCCTTTATCTACATCCCTGGAACCCTCATGCACTGTAACTCTTGGCGGACAAATCCATGCTCGCTGAAAGTAGTCGGCGATTCACCGAAAGGAACTTACCATCGCCGACTTGTCTTAATTGTTAAGCCAATCCCTTCGGCGAGCTCGACTCAGCTCGCCAAAGAGGCTTGGCGACTCACCAATTGGATTGGCGAGTCTGTCTGCAATAACTTTTCTGTGCTTGCATTTGAGTTTCTTCTCGATCTTTTGCAGATATGGTACGCACCAATCTAACCGAGCCATCTCAGAAAAAGGCAAAGGGAATTACTATAAATGAAGGAGGATCATGTCCTTCATAGAAAAGAAAGCAAGCTCTCCCACTGGGAGATAAAGGCAAACGAAAAAAACATATAGCAAAGAAATGTGCAGCTATTGAGCCAGATTTCTCTGAACCAGAGGATGAACAACCTCTAATTAACCAAAGGGATGCGCTCCGGGCCAGATCTCAGTCCACAGCCACCAGTACTCCCTCAGCTGCCACTCCTCCGACTACAGACTCAGTGCCAGCCCAGGCACCCTCAGTAATTCTTGCACTTCCTATAGTTCCTCCACCAAGGCTGTTAAACAGATTGAAAGGTGATGGTTTACGGACCAAAATAGAGGAGAAGTTATTATCCTTGGAAGGCCTAGAAGGCAAGCATCCTGATGTGCTTGAAACTCCTCGATACCATGGATTCGAGCAGTTCACACGGCCCCGAGACCCCTACATTCCCTCTTAGGTAAGAGAGTTTTACACTGCTTATGAGGAGTTGGTGCCTAAGAATAAGAAGAAGCCAAGAGAGTTTCAGTCGGTCATGGTCAGAGGCAAGGAGGTGGAGTGTCACATCGAGCATATTAATGATGTATTAGGTAGACCGCTACACTCTGCACTCCCTTACGAGGGGTTGCCTATTGGTCAGTCCCTGGATGACTTGAAGGGTTGGTTGTCTCCGATGATTTCTGACACTACCCCGAGGTGGATGGATGCAGGAACTCCAATTGAGAAGAGGAACATGAACATCGCCTCCAGGTTCTGGTTTGGCTTCATTAACAACAATATCATGCCAACAGACACTTCTCCAGAGGTCAATATTGACTCATTACCAGCAGACGCATCTTCGCCTACTCCGGCCTCTAAGCCCTCAGGAATACCTTCTCCTTCTTCCTCTTCCTCACAGGCTCTAGGTGCTTCCTCATCCTCCCAGCCTGCCAGGATCACTCAGGCCATGATCCTGAAGATGGGCCAGTTGGCCTATTCAGCTGATGTGAGATCTACGCGACTGGAGAGGTCTGTTCTAGAGATGATCGACAGGGCCATACTAGCAACACTTGCCCCCTTTTAGACTTCTGTTGATTCCTTGACAGTGAGAGTTATTGCTTGTGAGAGCAGACAGGGGGAGGCCTCTGAGGTGACGACTTTAAAAGCCGAGATTGCGAGCTTCAGGAAGGACGTAGACTATCTTATGTCTACTGACTTCACTTCATTATTTGAGAGGGCAGACGATGAGAATGCTCCTAAGACCACCAGAGATGTGTCAGGGGAATGGCGTAACACATGCAGAGTCGGATGCAGAGACCTATGAGGAGTTGATATCAGTACATGCTGAGGAGATACAAGAGAGCAGAGATGAGGGCATATTCAGAGACTTGCCAGATCTTATAGAGACGGTTGTGCAGCCGATGATCTAGAGACTGCCGACTAAGACGTCCACAGCAGCTCCTAGCGGATTTGGCATTGCTATTCCTTCTAAGGCTAGTCCGGGCACTGATGCCCATATTGTCACGACCCAAGCCTAGGGCCTAGACGTGACATGGCGAATGAGGAACCCGAAGGAACCCCAAACAAGCCTCTCAAACTTGTCATCACACTTCATTGGTCGCGGAAGTACAATCAACATTAATTAACGGAAAATAGGGACTAAGGGCAAACCATTTCAAAATGACATCATAGAACAAGAGTCAAGCACATTTACAAAATACTTGTCCAACGCACACCTCTACATACATAGATAGGACGGGGCCATGACATACTACCGGCTCCCCTCATAGTCAAAATACAATTGCAAGCTAAAGTCTCAAAACTTAGGAGTAGGAAACATAACATAGCCCTCGAATCATTGAGGACTCACCAACAACTCGGATAAGCACCGCACTAGCCACGTGAATGGAGAGAAGGATCAAGAGTAGCTCCGGTCCCTACATGGTGACATCATGTAGGCAAAATATGCGTTAGTACTTGGAATGTACTAAGTATGCGGGGTGCAACACAACAATAGACAAGGACACAATCGAAATACAAGAAATAGTTTCATAGGCATTATGAATAACAATATGAGGATGCATGATCAAAGTGAAGTCAAAACATGTTTAAGTAAATCTATACTAATAGTAGATATCATATGTGCATGCATGATCCAACCAATCTATAACCCCAACTTAGGATGGGGGATGCCGTTCACACCCGGAAACCCTGGTGGCAAGGTATAAACCCCTCACATGGTTGATGTTGGTCACACCCCAAGCATCTTAGGTGGTGAGAGATAAACCTCTCACATGGTTGATGTTGGTCACACCCCAAGCATCCTAGGTGGTGAGATATAAACCTCTCACATGGTTGTCCGGTTCTTTTCCCCCGGACCGGGCATGGTCATGCAACACTTTATATAGGAAATTCCCATTAGGCTCTAATGCAATCTCACGTATGGAATGAACATATACACAAGCTTAGTTTGTCATCAACACATCTCTGGATTTCCATACATCTCATAACTCAAGCTTTAAAGCATCGATTCATCAATTCTCCATAGTTGGACATTTTGTCAAACACCTTGAAGGCATGTAATGGAATCAAAGAGCATGGAAAATAGGGTAGTAATTATACAGCCAAACCAGTGAACAACCTACAACAACACCTTTTAACACCTACAATACCACATGAAAATCTCCACATCCATTCCAAATTTAGATTCAAGTTCTAGAGTCACAACATGCTCAAAACAATCACTTTTCATGTTTAAAATTCAATGTGCAGGAAATTATTACAAAGAACAAGACTAAATTATGAATCTTAACTTAAACCATGAATTAGTGAGTAGAATAGAGTCTAGGCACTATGGGTGGAAGGACCCATGAGTTCAACACCACATACCTTGAGTTTTTATGAAGGTCTTGAGAGTGTCTTCAATGGAATCTTGGAACTTGGAGCAAGAGTCTCTTCAATCTTGAGGAAGGTTTTGGATTAGGGTTCTTGAGAGAACTTGAGAGAAAATGTGTCTAAGTATGGGAGAGGTGTTTTGGAAATGTTTTAGAGATGGGAATTGAACTAATGGTATATAGGAAATAACATATGCCCTTTGGAAAAATGGTCCAACACTTAGAAAAAAAAATGAGGCGGGTGAACAGTAAAAACGCTCACTGGAAATTGCCTTTCCTGCCGGACAGATTTTACGAAAATGGGCATAACTTCTTTGTCCGAACTCCGAATGAGGTGAAACGAAGTGCGTTAGGTAGCTAAATCAAAGGGCTTTCCATGGATATGTTATTATCCACCCAATAATTTGTGTGCTAGGAGATATGACCCTCCAAAGTAGACCCTCGAAAAAGGCTTCACTTTGAAATTTCGGATTTTGATACGGTTGCTCTAAAATTTGGGTTAGACCCATTTCCCACTCAATTTGACCCCCTAAACAAGAATATGAAGTCGGATTTTCGAAAAACGAAACAGATTTTTTTATATATAGCTAAATAAGTTTCCTGTAACTTCCGAAACACATTTTTAAGAACTTTTTGGGTCATTTCACATATACAGACTGCTACACCATCCATTGAGACCCCGACAGAGAGAGAGACTGCATAGATAAGACCTTTCTTTGCCTCCCTCTCTGTCTTATTATATTTTTACTATTGATACTTTTATTTGCATTTGAGGACAAATACTTTTTAATTGTGGTGGGTGATGTTTGCATAATCAAGACACAACTTCTGATGCAAGTGTCTACGATCGTACAATAGTTTAGTAACCCAACCAAGGGTTGGGATCGTCCCAAGAGAGTGGTTTCGAGAATTTATAGAAAAATAAAATTCGTTTTAACGAGTGGTAGCTAAAGACATTAATGAGTAAAAACATTGTAAATTAAAGGGGGACACAAACGTGTCAATTAACAATTGGGGGGGGGGGTTGTCACTACTAAGAAAAAAATAGTAAAATCAACAAGGGTTTCTAAGCAATGAGAGGGGATCCTTGGGATGTGACGGGAATACGGGTTAAGCTAGATTATTGGGTACACGCTTTCGATAGAAGATTCATTGAGTAATTGTGACTAGGCTAAGCTTTAAGGGGGATAAGCTCTCTCTCGAGCAACTTACCCCGTTTCAAATCCGTTCCTCTCGGACACCCACTTGCCGCATGAAAACCAGCCTACGCCTTAACCCACTCACTCTCTCGAGCTGAATGTGTGGACATGGGACTAGGGCTCACACTCTCGAGTTGAACCTCATGTCGACCCACTCACACTGGCAATCAATATAGTTGTCTTAGTTTTACGACCTCTCTCTCAAGCAAGCCGAAAACACATAAATAAACTTGTATTTGCAACTACAAATTTATTAAATTCATCTACAACCACTAGACGAAATAACAATTAAACTAAGATTAAACTATCAGCAAGCAAGACCCAACAATTATCTTAACCCTTATTCGCTAAATCACACCCCAAGAATTGGGGTTTTTAGCCACACATCAAGAGATAGAAATTTATACCTAAATGGGCTTGTATTCAAATGGGTATGAAGATTTGAGTCTTGTTACAGGCCAAGTATGAATAATCCAAGAGACCCAAGTCCAAATCCTTGGAGATGAAACCCTCTTTTTCTTCAAGTCTTCAAAAACCTCTCAAACTTAGAGAAAAAAATATCAAAATGTACTATTCTATATGAAAATTATAATAATTTTTCGACTCTTAAAACTGCAACTCTAACTAGTATTTATAGCTTTCACAGAATTGTGTTGCAGCGGATCATTTGGCGTCGTTAGTTAGAATCGCCGACCAACTCGGTGATTCACCCTTTGGTGTAGTTCATCGCCATCTTGCTCCAGCCTTCAGCATCGTCGTGCTCTGGGTTATTCGATGGCATGGTATTGCTTCGCAAAACTGCTCGGTGATGCGTTAACTTCTCCCTTTTTTCACCGACTTAATCCTTTTTTCAGGGCTTAGCACACTGGAACAAAAAGTGAAGTAAGACCTTTCGGCGACTCGTCAAGTGGACTTGGCGATCCTCAGGCCTTCATTTCTTCGTTCTTTTCATTCCTTTTTGTGACATAGTGTCCATGCTTTCCTTCGAACTTCAAATACCTGAAACTTAGGGGTTTTCATCAGATATTGAGATAAAATAAGCATTTGAGGACACAATTTCAATCAAAATATAGCCCTAAATGAGTCCAATTTGTGGACTCATCAACACGCCCAACTTAAACTTTTGCTTGTACTCAAGCAAACTCAAGTTCAGCCGTTCAAAAAGGGTGTCTCGAATAGTGCTACACAAGGCTGAATCATGAATGCACACAACAAGAATCACTTTACTTATGCAAAGATCAAATATGCACTCAAAGATTTAAGTTGTGACTCACCAATATTAACGAATCTCATTCTCACAATACTTGCTTCAAATGCAAGTTCAAGCTCAACTATAGTGTTCAAATGCCCTTACAAAAAGAATGATTCATATTCATACAAAAGGTTTCACAGTTTAAAGCTTTGGAATCAAATGCAACGCTCACACTCACAAAGAAGAACATAATGCATAATTTCACCCATAGGTTTGCCCGTATTTTCCAATCAACATTTGTTTCAGCTCACTCAAGATCAAAAAGGTCTTTTCAAGGCTTGTAATGGGGCTGAGTGCAAAGGTATGGTCATTTAGGCTCAGTGACTTTCATCCTCATGAGATGTGGTGCTCACAACACTTCCTTCGCTTTCCCTTCATCATTTTCTTTAGTGCTCATGAGTTATCTTATTATTCGCTTCCCATGAATTGTGAGGAAACCCCATTTCTTTGTACTTTATTCCACAACTTTCGTTTTCATTCTTTTTCTTTTTTATATGGAGGGGTTCCATTTTTCTCAAAATCATGGGTAAGAGGGACTTTCTTGCACTTCTTGATTTGCCTTCTCTTTTTACCACACCCCCAACTTAGGCTTTTGGCCTAAGTTGGCTATTCAAACTAACCACAACTACATGAGGATTATGGGTGATGGATTACGAAAGGTCTAGTTTTCATCAAGTTTCTTCCAAAGAAAGGTAAGGCTTAAGGGATGTTCAAGAGAGAATCACACACTCACAAGGTAGGTCACAAGGTAGGTATATGTCAAATTGGTTCACACTCTTCGAAGTTGCCTAAGATCATATCAAGAGATAGCATCACTTAGTTGAACGGACCAATGGGGCAAATTCTAGGATCTATCATGCATGGTTCAAAGTAAGCTCATCACACTAGGCATTGACACTACAGTCAAACAAGACTCCACACTTTCGCTAGTGTTCAATGATCATCACAAGAGAATCAATTTGATACTAGGCTAGTGATAACGAGATGCAAAGAGTTCACATATTATTTATGCAACTTCATTTGGCCTCATAGTAGCCGTACATTCATGTTCGTTCGATTGAGATCACTATTCAACTCATCGGTATTGATTGGAACCGAGACTCAAATTTTTACAGAAGAACAACCACATTCAAGAGCATATAGCGAATGGCGAAAATGTGCGAAAAATTCAAATTTTTTTGGAAGGGTCAAAATGTTTTGCAATTAAAAACAAAAGGAGCCATAAGCTCAATCATCCAGAGAAACAGATAAGACACAATTTTTAAAGAAGAACAACCTAAATATATACACAAAACATAACTATCAACACAAAAGATATAGAGGGAGGTAAAGAAAGGTCCTGTCTATGCAGTCTCTCTCTCTGTCAGGGTCTTAATGGCTGGTGTAGTATTCTGTATATAGGCATCAGTGCCCGGAGTAGCCTCAGATGGAATAGCAATGCCAGATCCGCTGCTAGGAGCTGCTGTGGACATCTCAGTCGGCAATGTCTGGATCACCGGCTGCACAACCATCTCTATAAGATCTGGCAAGTCTCTGAATATGCCCTCATCTCTGCTTTCCTGTGTCTCCTCAGCATGTACTGATATCAACTCCTCATCGGTCTCTGTATCCGACTCTGCATGTGTTGCGCCATCCCCTGAGGGCGCAGAGGTCGGATTAAGCGAAGGTGCCTTTGCTGGTAATGAGTCAACATTAACCTCTGGAGAAGTGTCTGCTGGAGCTGCTCTCCTCTTGTCAACCTCCTCTCGAGTGAACTCGACCTCAATACGCCGGATGTCTGTGGAGGATGAAGGGATGACTTCTATATCATTTACAGAATCCCGAGGGTACTCCGGCACGCCGACATAACCCAGTGATCAAGACTGGGAATGACGGAGAGGTAAGTCTCTGCTTGGCTCTCATGGCCATCTCCTGTGAAGTCAACAGTCCTAGGTCGATCCGCCTCCTGGCCATGATAGAACCAAGGCAAGCCGCATTAGGATGGCGCATAATGGACTCGTTTTGGGATGGCATGATAGTGCTGCTGATGAAGCCAAACCAGAACCTGGAGGCAATTTCATTTCCCTATTCTCAATGAGAGCTCCTGCATCCATCCATCCCGGGGTGGTGTCAGAAATCATCGGAGCCAACCAACCCTTCAAGTCATCCAGGGACTGAACAATCGGCAACCCCTTGTAAGGGAGTGCAGAGTGTAGTGGTCTACCTAATACATCATTAATATGCTCATTGTAACACTCCACCTCCTTGCCTATGACCATGACTGACTTCACCGGTCGAAACTCACTTGCCTTTTTCTTGTTCTTAGGCGCCAATTCCCCATAAGCAGTGTAAAACTCTCTTACCGAGGAGGGAATGTAGGGGTCTCAAGGCCGTGTGAACTACTCGAATCCATGGTATCAAAGAGTTTCAAGCACCTCATGATGCTTGCCTTCTAGGCCCTCCAAGGTTAGTAACTTCTCCTCTATGATGGTTCGTAAACCATCACCTTTCAATCTGTTTAGTAGCCTCAGTGGAGGAACTATAGGAAGTGCAGGATTTACTGAGGTTGGCTGGGCTGGCACTGAGTCTGTAGTCGGAGGAGTAGAAACTGAGGGAGTACTAACGGCTGTGGATTGAGATCTGGTCTAGTGCGCATCCCTTCAGTTAATTAGATGTTGTTCATCCTCTGGTTCATCAAAATCTGGCTCAATAGCTGCCTCTTTTTTGGCTATAAGTTTCTTCCTCTTGCCTTTGTCTCCCTGTTTGAGGTCAACCCCTCTCCACTTTGGAGGGTTTGATCCTCCTTCATTTATTGTAATGCCCTTTGCCTTTTTCTAGGGTGGTTAGGTTAGATTGGTGCGTACCATATCTGCAAAAGATCGAGAGATATTAAGAAAGAAAGATCACACTCTAGCACAACAAATCTTATTGCAGACAAATTCGCCGATCCAGTCGGCGAGTCGCTGAACCGCTTTGGCGAGCTAAATCTGGATTGCCGATGAGGTTGGCTAAACAATTACGACAAGTGGGCGATAGGAGAGTGCTTTCGGTGAATCGCCGACTACTTTCGGCGAGCAAGGGTTTGTCCTCCAAAACTTACAGTGCATAAGAGTCTCCGGGGTGCAAATAAAAAACGATAAAGAGTACTTTCGGCGAGTTGTCGAGTGCCTTCGGCGACCCATGACTTCTCGCCGAAAGTTACAAATTCAAACATCCAATTTTGACATGAAATTAAACGTGAGATGAAGCAAATAGGCGAACCGCCAGGTGATTTAGCGAGCTCGACTTAGCTCGCCGAGTGACCAAACGTGCTCATTTTTAACCCGTCATCTCGAATTCAACTCCGCAAACCCCGACATTGAAATCAAAGCACACACTTATGAAATTTAAACAAGACCCACAGTACCCATCACCTCGGAATACTCAGACTTCTCTCGGATTTGCCGAATTTGGCCGTTTTAAAGATATTTGCTCTTAAAAGTGGTGTCACCCGGTCTATCATTGCACAAATTTTTGACATTTAGCGCAAACGTGGGCTACTCAGAATTCACCCAATCAATTAAACCACAAGCAATCACAACTCAATGAGATTTAATTCAATTATAACAACAACAAATACAAGCATTTGATGATCAAAGCACTACAGACAAGATTTTCAAATTGAAATAGGCATGTAAACATTCTAATTCTAGCAGAGAGGCCCAACACACATCAATACGATACAATCATTGTGAATGAACACAAAAATTTTGAAATTAATGCTGGGGTTTTAGAAACTAACCTTCAGTGCCGATTGAAATATTATTGAAATGTTGGGCGACAAAGAAATCCTAGATCCAAGCACCAATCAATAACTAAAATACTAATTGAAAGCAAAGAGATTGAGAGTACTACCTTGGTTGTGAGTTTTGAAGTTTAAAAAGCGAGGGAAAGTGAAGAAGTTTGAATTTTAATACTTTTGGCCATTATAAATCGTCCAGTTCGTGTCCATTCGGCGACGTAAGTATTGCTCATCGATCTAATCGGCGATTCACCAAATGGTCTCGTATCTCACTGAGTTTTACAAGGCTTCCAAATTACATGGAGGTCCAAATGGCGGACACTAGCGGGATCACCAACCAGTTCTGCAATTCGCCAACTGAATCTTTATTTCGCCAACCCGCACTTTTCCACACATTCTTCATTTTAACCTACAAAATCAACACACCATTATTTATAAAAGCAAACTAAAGCATTTAAAACCTTGGGTTGCGTCCCATGAATTGCCTTATTTAACGTCGTGGCTCGACGTGAGCTACCAGTCAAACTTCGTCTTTGGAGTTAGACCTAATGCCACTAAGCAACGCGCTTTAACTGCTTGGGTAGAGATGATGCAATGTGTGGTCCAATAGGTCTTCTATCAACTTGATTGATTTTATGTGGGAGCCACTAATCTGATTCAGTACCTCCACGCTCTCCCACATCACCTCTAGCACTCTATCTTGCTCGTGAAGCTTTTGGAGAATGATTAATAACGTATCCTTGATACGTTTATTTTCAATGCTCCTAGACTTTTCTCTCTCATAAGGAGGTATGTGCCTCCTTTGGCTCTTGCACTGGTTTTCCACCTTTGAGATTTTGGTGTCTAAGTCGTTCAGCTGAGTAACCAGTGCAGCTAACTTGAAGTCACCCTCGACTTCTTGGTTCGCCTCAGCTAACTTGCCACCACTTCCCTCAGCCATGCTCAGGGTTTCTGCAAACAACAACTTAGATAAAAACAATACTAAAAATAAAATTAGTTAACTACGATTATTGAAAGCAGAGTTTGACTTAAACCAAAAACTGTCACGTAACACCACTACCCGGTAGCGACGCCATTTTGATGTTTGTGTAATCAAGACACAAATTCTGATGCAAGTGTCTACGATCGTACAATAGTTTAGTAACCCAACCAAGGGTTGGGATCGTCCCAAGAGATTGGTTTCGAGAATTTATAGAAAAATAAAATTTCGTTCTAACGAGTCATAGCTAAAGACATTAACAAGTAAAAACATTGTAAATTAAAGGAGGACACAAACATGTCAATTAACAATGGAAGAGGGTTGTCACTAGTAAGTAAAAAACAACAAAATCTACAAGGGTTTCTAAGCAATGAGAGGGGATCCTTGGGATGTGACAGGAATATGGGTTAAGCTAGATTATTGGGTATATTCCTTTGATAGAAGATTCATAGAGTAATTGTGACTAGGCTAAGCTTTAAGGGGGACAAGCTCTCTCTCGATCAACTTACCCCGTTTCAAATGTGTTCCTCTCAAATACCCACTTGCCGCATGAAGACCAATCTATGCCTTAACCTACTCACTCTCTCGAGCTGAGTGTGTGGAGATGGGACTAGGGTTCACTCTCTTGAGTTGAACCTCATGTCAACCCACTCACACTGGCCATCATCTAGTGGTCTTAGTTTTATGACCTCTCTCTCGAGCAAGCCGAAAACACATAAATAAACTTGTATTTGCAACTACAAATTTATTAAATTCATCCACAACCACTAGACAAAATCATAATTAAACTACGATTAAACTATCAACAAGCAAATCCCAACAATTATCTTAACCCATATTTGCTAAATCACACCCCAAATATTGGGGTTTTTAACCACACATCAAGAGATAGAAATTTATACCTATATGAGATTGCATTCAAATGGGTATGAAGATTTAAGTCTTGTTACAAGCCAAGAATGAAGAATCCAAGAGATGCAAGTCCAAATCCTTGGAGATGAAACCCTCTCTTTCTTTAAGTCTTCAAAACCCTCTCAAACTTAGAGAAAAAACATCAAAAAGTACTATTATATATGAAGATTATAATAATTGTTCGACTCTTAAAACTACAACTCTAACTAGTATTTATAGCTTTCACAGAATTGTGCTGCAGCGGATCATTCAGTCATTAGTCAGAATCGCCGATCCACTCGGCGATTCGCCCTTTGGTGTAGTTCATATCCATCTTGCACCAACCTTCAACATTGTTGTGCTCTGAGTTATTGGGCGACATGGTACTATTCCGTAGAACTGCTCGACGATGTATCGACTGCTCCCTTTACCCGTCGACTTGATCCTTTTTTTCATGGCTCAGCACATTGGAACAAAAGGCAAAGTAGGACCTTTCAGGGACTCACCAAGTGGACTTAGCGATCCTCAGACCTTTATTTCTTCGTTCTTTTCAACCTTTTCATTCCTTTTGCGACATAGTGTCCATGGTTTCCTCAAACTTCAAATACTTGAAACTTAAGGATTTTCATCAAATATTGAGACAAAATAAGCATTTGAGGACACAATTTCTATCAAAATATAGCCCTAAATGAGTCCAATTTGTGGACTCATCAGTGGGGTGAGGCCCACACCTTTTGTGTTGATAGTTATGTTTTGTGTATATATTTGGGTTGTCCTGCTTTAAAATTGTGTTAAATACTGCTTTCTGTGGATGTTTGAGCTTGTGGCTCCTTTTATTTTACATTGGAAAATGATTTTGACCCTTCTGAAATTTTTTGAATTTTTTACACAGTTTTGCCACCCCTCGTGTGTTGAACGTGCCTGTTCTTTTGCAAAATTTGAGTCTCAGTTTTGATCAATACCGATGAATTAAATAGTGCTTACAATCGAACGAACATGAATGTGCGGCTACGATGAGGCCAAATGAAGTTGCATAGAAAATTTATGGATTCTTTGCATCTCGTTATGACTAGCATTGTATCAAATTGATTCTCTTGTGATGATCATTGCACCCTAGCGAAAGTGTGGAGTCTTGCTTGCCTTATAGTGTCGATGCCTAGTGTGATGAGCTTACTTGTGAATTATGCTTGATAGATCCTAGAATTTGCCCCGTTGGTCCGGTCAACTAAGTGGTGCTATCTCTTGATATGATCTTAGGCAACTTCTACGAGTGTGAGCCAATTTGACACATACCTCTTTTGTGACTTACCCTGTGAGTGTGTGAACCGCTTTTGAACACCCTTCGAGCCTTTCCCTTTTCTTTGGAAGAAACTTGATGAAAACTAGACCTTTCTTAATCCATCACCCATAATCCTCATAAAGTTGTGGTTAGTTTGAATAGCTAACTTAGGCCAAAAGTCTATGTAGGGGGTGTGGTGAAAAGAAAAGCCTAAATCAAACAGTGCAAGGGAAGTCTCCGTTAACCCATGGTGTTGAGAAAAATGGAACCCCTCCATATATAAAAAAAGAGAAATAGAAAAAGAAAAGAAAAGAATGAAAAAGAAAGTTGTAGAATAAAGTGCAAAAGAAAGGGGGTTTCCAACACACTATGGGAAAGTGAATAATATGATGACTTATGAGCACTAAAGAAAATGATGAAGGAAAAGGGAAGGAAGTGTTGTGAGCACCACAATTCATGAGGATGAAAGCCACTAAGCCTAAATGACCATACCTCTGCACTCAGCCTCATTACAAGCCTTGAAAAGACCTTTTTGATCTTGAGAAAGCTGAAACAAATGTCAATTGGAAAATACGGGCAAACCTATGGGTGAGAGCATGCATTGTTTTCATCTTTATGAGTGTCAGCGTTACATCTGATTCCTGAACTTTAGATGATTAAGTCATTATGAGTGATTATGGAATCATTCTTTCTATGAGGGCATTCAAACACTTTAGTTGAGCTTGAACTTGCCTTTGAGGCAAGTATTGTGAGCATGAGATTCCTTGATATTGGTGAGTCACTACTTGAATCTTTGAGTGCATAATTGATCTTTGCATAAGTAAATTGAGTCTTGTTGTGTACATTCATGATCGAGTCTTGTGTAGCACTGTTCGAGACACCCTTTTTGAATGGCTAAACTTGAGTTTGTTTGAGGACAAGCAAAAGTTTAAGTTAGGGGTGTTGATAAGTCCATAAATTGGACTCATTCAAGCTATATTTTAATACAAATTGTGTCCTCAAATGCTTATTTTATCTCAATATCTGATGAAAACCATTAAGTTTCAGGTATTTGAAGTTTTAAAGAGAGCATGGACACTACATCTCAAAAAGAAATGAAAAGGCTGAAAAGAACGAAGAAATGAAGGCCTGAGGATCGCGGAGTCCACTTTGTGAGTCGCCGAAGGGTCTTACTTCGCCTTTTGTTCCAGTGTGCTGAGCCTTGAAGAAAAGGATCAAGTCGGGGGAAAAAAGGAGCAGTCGACGCTTCGCCGAGTAGTTCCGTGAAATAGTACCATGTCACCCAGTAACCCAAAGCCTGATGATGTTGAAGGCCGGTACAAGACAACAATGAATTACACCAAAAGGCGAATCGCCGAGTTGATTGGTGATTCTGACTAATGACGCCGAATGATCCGTTGCAACAAAAATTTGTGATAACTATAAATACTTATTAGAGTTTTAGTTTTAGTGTGGAACAATTTTTATAATTTTCACTTAGAGAGTAGTACTTTTGGATATTTTTGCTCTATGTTTGAGAGGGTTTTTAAGACTTGGAGAAAAAGAGGGTTTCATCTCCAACGATTTGGATTTGGGTCTCTTATATTCTTCATTCTTGGCCCATAACAAGACTTAAATCTTCATACCCATTTGAATTCAAGCTCATTTACGTATAAATTTCTATCTCTTGATGTGTGGCTTAAATCCCCAATTCTTAGGGTGTTATTTAGCGAATATGGGTGAAGATAATTGTTGGGTCTTGCTTTCTGATAGTATATTCGTAGTTTAAATGTGATTTCGTTTAGTGGTTATGGATGAATTTAATGAATTTGTAGTTGCAAATATTAGTTTATTTATGTGTTTTCGACTTGCTCGAGAGAAAGGTCGTAAAACTAAGACTACCAAATTGATGACCAGTGTGAGTGGATCGACATGAGGTTCAGCTTCAGAAAGTGAACCCTAGTCCCATATCCACACATTCAGCTCGAGAGAGTGAGTGGTTGAAGGACTAGGCTGGTCTTCATGCGGCAAATAGGTGTCCGAGAGGAACACATTTGAAACGGGGTAAGTTGCTCGCGAGAGAGCTTATCCCCTTTAAAGTCTTGCCTAGTCACAAATACTCAATTAATTTACTTTCAAAAGTAGGAACTCAATGATTTAATCTATCCCGTATTCCTATCACATCCCAAGAATCCCATTTCCATACTTGTGTTTTTCCTTATTTTCACTATTTTAGTTGTTTCTTGCTTACAAACCCCTATTTGATACTTGACGCTTGCGTCACCCTTTTTAATTTGTTATGTTTTCATTCGTTAAAGTCTTTAGCTATGATTAGCTGTAGCACTTTCGCACTTAACCACTAATTCTCACGCTCACTCCCTTTGGAATGATCCCAAACCTTGGTTGGGTTATTATACTATTGCACGATGGTAGACACTTGCATCGGAAGTTGTGTCCTTGATTACGCAAACATCAATCATCCATTTAGCGAAATTGGTAATTAATCGATCATATCCCCATATATCCCTTATTAACTTGATTACTTCCCTATTTTTCTTAGTTGATAATTGACAAACTTTAACCTCCTATTTGACACTTTTTGTCAACCCCGTTGAATCCTACAACCGATTAGAACATACCCTTCACTTCGTAATTGAATTCTAACTTGTTTTACTCCCTGTGGTATCGACCCTAACTCTCTGTTGGGTTCAAACTAGATTGTGATCGCCTTCACCTAGTATTGGATGAGGTGTAGTTGAGCGTTTTAATAAAAAATGGCGCCACTGCCAGTGAGTGGTGTTTACAATTTTGTTATTTAAGTATAGCAGTAATCTAATCTTGTTTGTAGTTGAATCGACTTACTTTTTTGTGTTTGTTGTTTGTTGTTTGTTAACATGTGACGAAATGAGTGTGAACGGAAGTAACGGTATCCAACTTGGCCAACAAGATTACATGAGAAATTTGAATGATGTCAATGAACCAATTCAATTGGGTGGCGTAGGTGCAATCCGTTTACCTCAGGTTGTGGGAAATGTTGTTTTCCACGTGGCTAGCATGATGTTGCAACTCTTGCAAATGAAAAGATTATTTGAAGGGCTAGCTCATGAGGATCCCCCTGATTATATTCATAACTTTGTGGACGTATGTGGTCCGTTCTTATTTAAAAACATTTCACAAGAGTCAATTTGTCTCCGATTTGTTCCCTTTCTCTTTGATTGGGGAAGCGACCAAATGGTTAGCAAATTTACCAAGGGATTCTATTATGTCTTGGGACGAGCTTATTGAGGCATTCTATATAAGATTTTTTCCTCCTTCAAAGATGATGGCATTAAGAGACAATAACCAGGACTTTAAACGTTTAGAGGGTAAGCCAATCCATGAGACGTGGTTGAGATTTTAGAAGTTGTTACTTCAATGTTCGACTCACGGGCTTCCAAACAACGTGTTGTTACAACACTTCTGCTGGAGTCTAGACTTGGTGAACAAAGGTGCGGCTGATCAACTTGTCCAAGTAGGTATTATGTAGAAACTTTTTGAAATACCATCAAATCTCCTCGATGGGATGACAAAGATAAACCGAGCCTGGTATACTCGAGAGGATCAGATGTCTCCATTGACCTTTAGGGTGACAAAGGAGTATATAGAGAAAGACCAAGAGTGAGACCAAAACATGGCCAAAATGATGACCTAGTTGGATATTTTGTCGAAAAATGTGATGGATATTTTGTCGAAAAATGTGAATGATGTTGGTGTTAGTGGAGTAAACCCTAAGGATGCACAATTTGAGGCTCTATATAATGAGGAAGTGAATTTTCTAGCAAATCAAGTAGAAGGTTTGTGTTCGAGCTATCCAGTGCCGGGCGAAAATCAAGGTTTGAATAGAGAGTGAGATGATGGTTGGAGAGACCGTGACATGAAATGGCATGACCTTGGGACTAATTGGAAGGAACAAAAGAGCATAGGGCAAAGACGAAGAACATTCGCACAGAAGACATGCCTCCACACATTCTCAATAAAGTGGAAGGGTTAGACAAGGTACTTAAAGAATTGAAATAGGACGTCTCCACACTAAATCAGATAGTCACCTCTCACTCAGTGTCCATCAAACAACTGGAAACGCAAATGGGTCAAATCTCATCTCATTTGAGCCCAAGGACAATAGGGGGTCTACCAAATGATACCTTGGCTAACCCAAAAAATGAACATTTAAAGCATATCCACGTCGTGCCACCACGTTAAATAAGGTGATTCTTTGGAGGCAACCCAAGCTTTTATGCTTTTACTACAATGGTTTGAATAACGGGTGTTGAATGTGCAGGTTGGAAAATTGAATTTTTTGGAAAATAGGTAGTTAGTCGAGCCAAAGGTTCAATCGGCGTCTCATCGAATAGGTCGGCAAGCCCGACCTGGACCACCATTTGAACCACCTACCTTACTGGAGGTTCTATAAAACTCGGCGTGCTGAAGTGCTACTTGGCGCATTGCCGAGGGGGTCGATGATGTAATTTATGATCACTGACTGGAGCTTGAATTGAAGAGTCAAAAAGGCCAAACCATTTTAAATTCAAATATCTCTCTCATTTAATACTTTTTGAGTTTCAAACTTTTCGACTTGCATATTTTCTTGCTCTTGTGCTATTTTACTTGCTTTTTTTGTAGGATCAATAACTCGGGGAGGATTTTTGGATTTGTTGCTAGCCTAGCTTTCCAAATTCTTTGCATCTAAGGTTGGTTATCTGAACCCTAACTTTACATTTTAGTGAAATTGGATGCATGGTCATTGTGTGGTTGCTTTCGGTGCATAATTATGATATGTTAAATGTGTTGTGTTAGTGCCTGCCCGTATATAGTTTAAGCTGATGTTAACTTGCCTTAAATTGTGAATTCGCGTGTTTTTGCTTGTTAAATCTGTGGGTTGTATTGAATTTATTGTGGGTCTAGTGTGGGTGAAGTCTGAGTAACCCCAAATTTTGTCGATTGTCAGATTTTGTCCAATTATAGAGCAATTGACTTCATTCTTAAGGGCAAATGACGTCGATTAGCTAATTTTGGCCAAATTTGGGGAAGTCTGAGTACCCCATAGGCATGGGTAGTATGGGTTTGAGCCTAATTGCACAAAATAGTGGTTAATTTTGTTATCGTGGGCTGTGGGTTAGTTTTTGTAGGTTGGGGTAAAAATCTGGTAGGTTGTACTCTTCGGCGAGCTGGGTCGAGCTCGCCGAGTGGTTCACCTAAAAACCCCTCGATTGCCTTTTTTATTCTTCATTTTTGAAGTTTTTGTTTTGTATCATTCGGCGATATGCCTGAGCTCGCCGAGTTCACTCGACGAATGTCCCTTCGGATTGCTCTTTTGCGCCCCTATTGTCTGAAACTATACTGTAACTTTCGGCGAGCTACTTGTAGTTCGCCGAAATGCCCTGAGCATCGCCGACCTCTGTTGAGTTTTTGCTGATTTTTTCTGTAACATTAGGTAAGCCCGACTTAGCTCATTGAATAGGGTCGGCGACTCGCCGAATAGTTCGGTGAGTCGTCGTGCAACTGTTACACTTTGATTTGTTTTCTGAACTAAGTCTAATGTTTTCAACATTGTTTTGCAGGTATGGCTAGACCTAAAGTCGCAGGGAGAAATAAACTACCTCGAAAGCGGGCATGGCAAATTGTGATTAATCAGGAGGCGATTTCCTCCCGAAAGGCACCAACTAAACTTCCTAAAACAAGGGGGAAAGGTAAAGGGAAGGGTCCCATACAACCCACACCAGCGAAGGGAGCTCCAACAGTGAGGGTATCTATGCCACTCACCTCACAACGTTCGAGAGTGAAGGCCATTCTGAGTGAATTTTTCCAGCCTCCATATATGAGCCGAAAGATGACCAACTCCTGCAGGCTAGGAGACCGAAACTAAGATCCAAAGCAATGAATGATCCAACTAGGATCCCGATTCCTCCTACGCCTCTTCGTCGTCCTCCTCCAGCTCAAGCTCAGGTAGCAGTGCATGCTACACCTCAAGTTCAGGCTTCTCCAACCTTCTCACTCAACATATTAAAGGCGTGGGTTTTAGGACAATTTAGAAGAAAATAGGTGTCTACTGACGGTGTTGTAGAGAGGTACCCAGAGGTGTGGAATACCATTAAGTTCCAGAAATTCGAGATCGTCACAAAGCCCCGAGTCCCATACATTCCTAGTTAGGTCTGGGAGTTCTATTCTACTTATGGGGAGCTAGTGCCAAAAATAAAAAAAAGGCCACTACATTCAAACCGGTGGATCATGTGGTAGTTCGGGGCCGAAAGGTGAAGTGCAGTAGCACTGAGATTAATGAGGTGCTTGGGTGTTCTATGAATGTCATGCATTACAACATTGATCTCATCTAGAAGAAAACCCTAGATGATCTAAAGGGTTGGTTGACACCCCTAGTTTTTGATATGATAGCGAGGTGGATCGAGGTCGGTGTATCGACTGAGAAGAAGGAACTGAACGTGCCTGCCATATACTAGTTCGTGTTTATTAGTAGCACTATTATGCCTTCACAAAATAAGTCAATCCTCCGACATTCGAAGGTGGTGTGTCTAGGTTTTATCATGTATTGAGATAAGCTAAACTTGGGTCTGTTCATTGAGCAAGAGGTGGCCATGAGGGCTAAGCAAAGTCAAACTTCTCTTCCCTTTTTGGTGTTGATTACTGAGTTGTGTAGGTGGACTCGTATTTAGATGATTGAGAAGACGGATGTAAAACTGACTCCCACTTCCTCTACTGACATCCGACGAATCAAGGATGAGTACATGAGGGATGAGGCTAATAAGAAAAGTGCTGCATCGGTGGATACGTCCCTGATGGTTGATGTTGATACGTTGTCGACAGAGGCAATACATCCTCCATAGGCTAGTGAGCCTATATGTATTTCAGGTCCCTCTACTTCTGCTTCTCCTGGCTAAGCTATTGCACCCCATCCTTCTACTGTTACTGTTGTTACTGGCTCCCGACCCCTTATCACCTTGATCGTGATGTACAAAATGGGCCATCAGGCTCATTCTACTGATGTGTGTGCCTCCCGGGAAGAGGCCGTTGTGCTTGGGTTGATTGAACGTGCAATTGCTGCTGCCCTTGCTCAAATTAGGGCTGAGCTGAGAGAGGACATAGAGTCAATAGAGGATCACATGTTTTCTTGGGACTCCCTTACGGTGAGGGTAGAGGCTTGTAAGCAGGGTCGGGTTGATTCTTCTGTTATGACGACCTTGAAGGTCAATTGTTTTGGGCTGAAGAAGGATTTAGATGGGCTGAAGTCCACTGATTTGTCGATGCTATTCGGCATAGTTGAGATCCCCGACATTCCGAGCACTGATGTTCCAGCCAGTTCAGAGGTTCCTCCAGCTACCAGTACTAGAGATGTTGTTATGGATTAGTTTAAGGCTGAGTATTAGGCTGAGACAGTGTCACGACCCGAGAGCACCCCCTAGTCGTATCATGGAGTACTTGACCCCGAAAGGGTCTTATACAATCCCTTAGCATATCATGACATAAGAACATAGGAAAAATGCGGAAAATTTAAAACTTTTCTTTACAATCGAAGTCTTTATAAAATGTGAGAAAGTCTATGACACTATGTCTAAAACCAACTATAACATTAGAATTAAAACTCTTTAATACAATCTTAGGGACACGACCAATACATAAAACTAAAACATAATAGAAGGACAATAAAGGACATATGGTTGAGCCCTTGAATACAATGAGTACTCACCAATCTTCTTCTTCTTGATCTCCTATGAACCTAGCCACGAGGATGGAATCCAATATCTCTAAAGCCTACACTTATAGAAAATGTAGAAATATGGGTTAGCACAAAATGTACTAAGTATGAAAGCCATGCAAGAAAATCCTTAAAACATGCATAAAAGGGACATTTAGTTTAAAGCGATGCTTCATGCCATTTTTGAACATCATCTTTGAAATAGTTGGAGAATGTAGATCATAAGACAAGTCATGCACAATTCATCATAACATATAGAATACCATCACAATTATAAGCATAGTTTTCAACACAACATAATGCATACTCCAATCTTCACAAGACATAGTTCACATACATAAGTACATAGAAAGATCATATCAACATAATAGAACTATCACATGGGAAACACTAAGCTAAACTTGCGCAATGCATAGCTAGGATCCCATAATCCTATCCACACTAAGTCTCACTTTTAGGCTACCATGATCATGCATAACCTAAGATCACAACACATATATGCAACCCAAAGTCAAATTAGTTCAATGCAAAGGTAAGGTCCCATAACCCTACCAAATGCTCAGTATCACATTTAGACCACCAACAACATCATATCTTTACTTTTAGTTCATTCACAACCAACACACATAAGTAAGGAGACATTCATGATCATAACTCATAACAAGTAAGCCAACCTTAACATTCATTCACATCACACATACATAATTCATAAGTCTTCATTATATAAGAGAACCTAACCATAACCTCTCTTAAAGTCTATTTGTGAAAAGTATGGGTGAAGTCCCATACCCCGACTCATACTAAGTAGTACATCTTAAAAATTCATGATTAGAGTCCACGATTTTATTATAGCTCGTATTCGTATCATTTAGTGAAATTAACCTCAATCGACATAGACCATGTGAGCGACATGGAATCTGGTGTTCTACTCCCACACTGAAAAAAGAGTGTCCTACTTGCCTAAGGTAGAACGTACATCCTAGCTTTTAGGTGGATCCACTAGCTAAGTCCTATGTGGGCACATAGTTTTGGGATATGGGGGTTTCTACTAGAAACCCAGACTTGCTAAACATAGAAGGTTTCCATCCCATGAGACAACATACATTGGGAACCCAAACTAACTAGCGTAAAACGAACCTATTGGGAAGCCGGACTTTCTAGCGTAAAAGTTTCCATCTCATTTACATATCCGCTTGGTGCTAAGCATATTTACTTTTAAAAGTTACATTAAGTCTTTATTTAAGTTCAAGGTTATAAGAGAATGCACTAGGCACTCAAACCTACATTCATCATAATAGCTCAAAGATTCATTAGGTGAGAATATCCTTTCACTTTAGAACCATCAATAAGTGACTAAACCTTTCACATTATATTTATAGTGTGTTCATGAGAAATAGCCTTTCATTCAACACAACAATACGACCATAGTCATAACATATCATACATAACCATGTATAGGGGTATAAGAAAGGAGGATCTTGCATCAATACCACAATATACACAATAACTAAACACCTCCACCTTTCAAGTGGATGAACATGGTCATGTATATTTCATGCATAAAGTATGTAAAGGTGCATATGAGAACTAACCTTTCAATCAACACCATAGATACATTATCATCATATACACTTCCTTCTCAAGTGTACATCAACATGTACATTATACCATAATCACACATTATACACATATATTGCATTTAAGAGTCACATTGAGTCAACACATCTAACATTCAACATACATAACATAGATACAACCATGACTCAAGTAATACATTTATTTCATGCATAAAGTCATGCGATCATATTATAGGTCATGTGGGTGAAGTCTTTGCACAATAATGCCATATGCAACTTCAACCTACATAATAGCTTTCTTCTTTAAGCCTAAGCATCTTTAACTTATTCATATTATCTTTTAACATTTAAACCTTAGGAATTATCTTCATATTATGAGCATTACCCTCAAGCAACACCTCACATTGTAACCATGTATACCTAACTCTTAAGGTAAACTTAACTACATACTTCATTCTCACTCAATTATAGATACATAGCATCAAGTAGACTAGATCACAATACTACCTCAACCATAATCCATGATATAAGACCTAATCAAGTTAGTTCATGTCTACAATATTCATTCATAAGCAATTCATGTCTAATTGATCTAATCTAAGGCAATTCACTAAGAAGTTCATCAATATTAAAGGTTCACCTCTAACCCTCAATTTGCCTCTTTCATGATATAACCCTATAATCTTAGGTTAATCAATAATATAGGTAGATTCATACTTAGGTCATGTAATTACATCACAATCAACTCACATTCAATAAATTGAGTCAATTTCTAACAACATTCATAGTTTAGAGAAGAGCCATAGCTAGGTTTGGGGAAACTCATGGATTCTTTGAAATTCAAGTTAGAATCATCTAAATTCAGTAGTATTATCTGTATAAAAAGTAATTCAATATAAACATAATTCATTGTTAAGCTTTCATCATCAATCAAGTCATACCCTAGTTCACAATTTGGGAAGAAGGGGAAATCATGGGTCCAAGGGAGATTTTTATCAAACTCCATCAATACTCCATTAATCCAACCATAAATCATCTTAAATAATAAAACTAAACCATAATTAAACAATTTATTTCGTTTTGAAGAAGACCCATGACTAGATTTCAAAACCCTAGATTTGGGGAATTTGAAAACATAGTTGAAGGGGCATCCTAGTGATAGCTACCCAAGAATGAAAAGCATCCATGCCTTAGGTGTAGAATCCCATCAAATTCATATGAAAAAGTCTTCTTCTTGAAGCTCTAGCTTGATCCCTTCCTATGTTCTTCAATGGAGTCTAGAGAGAAGATTTTTGGGAGGGAAAAAAGTTGGGATTTTGACTTTGGGTCTTTAGATGAATGGGTTAAAGTGATTAGTTTAGGGTCTATTAACTATTTATAGGAGGTTATTTAACAAACTAATCGCCCCTCATAACCCTAAACTAATTACTAAACTAACCCTCAACTCCTCACTTAAAACTAAACTACCAAAAACTGGCACCATCTACGGATCCCCATCCACGGACCGTGGATAGGTCTACTGAACGTGGTTTGGGTCAGAGACTCATATTTTGCAGGCCAACTCAGGCCTGACCTACGCCCATGACCTACGGGGCGTAAGTTGATCTACTGGATGTCAATTGAGGTCGTGAATCAAGCTGTTTTGACAGCTTTTTGGGTAGTGTTGAGGTCCTCCCCAAGGACCCCTTGGGTGGTCCTTGGGGAGTCGTACCCAGACGTTTAACCTCTAAACATGTCATTCTAAGTACATGAGCCATTTATTTTGATTTTAACCCTCATACGACACACCAAATCTTCACTACAAGATTCTACGACTAACAAGTTCAACTTACTAGTTTTCGGGCGTTATAGTCGTATCTTGACCTTTAACCTCTAAATTCCTCCATCTTCACTCGGGAAACCATTTAACAACATTTAATCAAGTTACCAACTTCAAACTCACATGTGAGGCTCTAGTTTCACCTACTGGATTCCGTCAAGCGTTAGCTAGGTCTTACTAGTTTTTACGGGGTGTTACATTATCCCCCCCTTAGGAACATTCGTCCTCGAATGACACTTGAAACACTTCATGGAATTAAAGACTCAAAACTAGCAGCCCAATCATGTATGACACATCAATATAATGCATAAACCATAGGAAGAAACATCAACTCCGCATAAAAAAGGCTCAATGCAAACAAGAAGGTAGGAACTACATCTACAAACTCATTATGCACCAAAACTTCAATAATTCTCATTTCATTGGAGGAATTACCTTCTCCAACTCAAATCATGCTCATCATAACATCATTAAGAACATTGTGCAATTTACTCTCAAAAGCATTTCATTCATGGAGGAATTTCTTAACTCCAAACTAAAGCATGCTTATATAACATTCTCATGAAGTAGAATAGGCACCTATAAACCAAAGCACTACTACATGAGGAAAAAAATTCACATAAACTCATTTCCTTTCAAAACACAAGTTTTCGTGAACATGGATTATATATGGAAGTCAAGGCAACACATAAGCACATAACACCATGTTAGCAAGTCACACCATCTCCTTCTTGGGAGTGAGCCTTCACAAACACTTCCAAACATCATTAATCACCCTGTCATATGAAGAATTACTTTGTTCAAACTATAAGCAAGCTCAATACAACCTTATGGAGCCAATGTGCCATTTCATCAAAAACTCAACAAAGCATGTTCATCTCATCATCTCATGAAGTCAAATATGCAATCACCATACTAAGATGCACAACAACATGAGGAACATGTAACTCGTGAGAAATCCATTTTATACTAAATAAGAATCTTTCAAAAGCATGCATAGCATAAGGAGACCATGGAAAGTTTCTAATACACACATGAATCCTAAACATAAAACAAGTCCAAAAAGGAATTCTTGGCCTCAAGCTAGAATAGGAATAGAAGAAACGATGGGGATATCGGGACTTTCAATCAATGTTTCTACTCAAGCACATGATCTCCCCCTTGGGAGTATGCCCATTTTTACAAACATATCAAATACTACTCCTTTTAAACAAATTCAAGCATTACCAAGGCTCATTAAAACCTTATCGGGATCTAAAACTAGTAGAGGTCTAATAATCATGCATCCAAAACCTACTAAGGTTAACCAGAGTAACTCTAAGGGACAAGGGAATCATAGGACACACATAACTTTTAAGACTCCACCATCATAAAATGAGTTAAGGAGAACTTATCATCTTGAGCTAGAGGAGGAATAAAAGGAAACATAAGGGTATTGGGACATCTCTTTGGCCCTTGGCCTCCCAAATAAGCACCTTTCACTAAAACCCTTTTCTAAAAACCAATCCTCTACATTCTCACTGAAGCACTTTCTTATTCTTCTATTTCTTAACTTGCCGGTCCAAGATCCCAATTGGTACTTCTAACTTAGAGAGGTTCTAATTTAAGCACTTTTGCTCACAAGTGATGTTTGCGTAATCAAGACACAACTTCCGATGCAAGTGTCTATTATTGTACAATAGTTTAGTAACCCAACCAAGGGTTGGGATCGTTCCCAAGGGAGTGATTTTGAGAATTAATAGAAAAATAAAATTTACTTCTAACTAGTCGTAGCTAAACACATTAACGATTAAAAACATTGTAAATTAAAGGGGGACACAAGAGTGTCAATTAACAAAGGGGGGTTTTTTCACTAGTGAGTAAAAAAACAACAAGATAAATAAAGATTTCCAAGAATGAGAGGGGATCCTTGGGATGTGACGGGAATACGGATTAAGCTAGATTATTGGGTACATGCTTTCGATAGAAGATTCATAAAATAATTGTGACCATTCTAAACTTTAAGGGGGATAAGCTCTCTCTCGAGCAACTTACCCCGTTTCAAATGCGTTCCTCTCGGACACCCACTTGCCGCATGAAGACCGGCCTACGCCTTAACCCACTCACTCTCTCGAGCTGAGTGTGTGGACATGGGACTAGGGTTCACTCTCTCGAGCTGAACCTCATGTCGACCCACTCACACTGGCCATCAATCTAGTGGTCTTAGTTTTACGACCTCTCTCTCGAATAAGCCGAAAACACATAAATAAACTTGTATTTGCAACTACAAATTCATTAAATTTATCCACAACCACTAAATGAAATCACATTTAAACTATGAATAGACTATCAACAAGTAAGACCCAACAATTATCTTCACCCATATTCGCTAAATCACACCCCAAGAATTGGGGTTTTTGGCCACACATGTATAAGAGAAAGAAATTTATACCAAATTGAGCTTGCATTCAACTGGGTATGGAGATTTAAGTTTTGATACAGGCCAAGATTGAAGAATCCAAGAGACCCAAATCCAAATCTTAAAGATGAAACCCTTTGGAACTTCAAGTATTCAAAACCCTCTCAAACTTAGAGCAAAAATATCGAAAAGTACTATTGTATATGAAATTATAATAATTGTTTGACTCTTAAATTTACAACTCTAACTAGTATTTTTAGTTTTCACAGATTTGTGTTGTAGTAGATCATTCGACATCGTTAGTCGAAATCTCCGATCAACTCGGCGATTCGCCTTTTGATTTAATTCATCGCCGTCTTGCACCAGCCTTCAACACCGTCGTGCTCTGGGTCATTGGGCGACATGGTACTGCTTCACGGAACTTCTCAGAGATGCGCTCACTGCTCCCTTTTTCCGCCGACTTGATCCTTTCCTTCAGGGCTCAACACATTGGAACAAAAGACGAAGTAAGACCCTTCGGCGACTCGCCAAGTGGATTCAGCGATCCTCATGCCTTCATTTCATCGTTATTTTTAGCCTTTTCATTCTTTTATGTGACGTAGTGTTCATGCTTTCCTTCTAACTTTAGACACCTGAAACTTAAGGGTTTTCATCAGATATTAAGATAAAATAAGCATTTGATGACACAATTTCTATCAAATATAGCCCTAAATGAGTCCAATTTGTGGACTAATCAACAAGCAACCTTACCAACACCACTCAAGGTCTTATATGCCTACCAAATCGGGACTAAACTCCTCAAACTCACTACACCTCTTAAGGTGAGATTATCAAACAAGCCTAATTCTTAACATTAATGACACTCAATAACCTTACCATCTAAGCACATTATCCCCCACTTGGGGGTAAGCCTTATACAAACTCTTTACATCATCACTTCCTTTAATTCTAGGGTCGGAGCAAGTCATAACTAAACCTCCACACTCATCACACAAGATGATTCTAATCCATAGAGAATTACACTTCTGTCCTCTTTTAAATGAGTCTACTCACTCAACATCTCTAGGCACCACTTAAGCACCACTATTCCACCAATCTATCAACATACTTTGAAACTCATCATGACTAAGCCTGGTTCTCCCAACAACTAAACATACCTCAGAATCACCTTTCTAGGTAGGCACACTATCTCCCCCTTGGGAGTAGGCCTACTCAATTCCTTTAAACCTCTTTTATAACATAAAGACAACAATGAAGCATCTTTTACACTAAAGACATAATCACATTTTATCATCTCAAATCTATCAAGTCACAAAGCCATAATTGTCATCTAGACCAACCTTTCTCCCTTACTCCTTGTAGCATAAACCCTTCTAATAGTCACATCCTATGGACCATCAGATAAGGGATAATAGACAGAGCTTATAAATCTATGGCATGACTTAGAGAATGAAGAAGTGAAGTTCCCTAACGTCTTATAGCCTCTTGCTCATAGATGTGTCGCGACTCACACCGATGAACAAGACTCTACTAGACGTAGTTTGAGACATCCTAATATCATTCCAAAACCTTATGCTCTGATACCAAGTTTGTCATGACCCGAGAGCACCCCTTAGTTGTAACACATCGTACTTGACCCCGAAGAGGTATAATACAAGCCATTAGCATATCATGACATAAGAACATAAGAAATATGAGGAAAATTTAAAACTTTTATTTACAATCGAAGTCTTTATAAAATGTGAGAAAGTCTATGACACTATGTCTCAAACCATCTATAACATTAGAATTAAAACTCTTTAATACAATCTTAGGGACATGGCCCTTGCATAAAACAAAAAACATAATAGAAAGACAATAAAGGACATATGGTTGAGCCCTCGAATACAATGAGGACTCACCAATTTTCTTCTTCTTGATCTCTTATGAACCTAGCCACGAGGATGGAATCCAATATCTCCAAAGCCTACACTTATAGAAAGTGTAGAAATATGGGTTAGCACAAAATGTACTAAGTATGGAAGCCATGTAAGAAAATCCTTAAAACATGCATAAAAGGGAAATTTAGTTTAAAGCGATGCTTCATGCCCTTTTTGAACATCATCTTTGAAATAGTTGGAGAATGTAGCTCATAAGACAAGTTATGCACAATTCATCATAACATATAGAATATAGTCACAATTACAAGCATAGTTTTCAACACAACATAATGCATACTCCATTCTTCACAAGACATAGTTCACATACATAAGTACATAGAAAGATCATATCAACATAATTGAAATATCACATTAGAAACCCTAAGCTAAACTTATGCAATGCATAGCTAGGATCCCGTAATCCTATCCACAATAAGTCTCACTTTTAGGCTACCAAGATCATGCATAACCTAAGCTCACACCATATTTATGCAACCCAAAGTCATACTAGTGCAATGCAAAGGTAAGGTCCCATAACCCTACCAAATGCTCAGTATCACATTTAGACCACCAACAACATCATATCGTTACGTTTAGTTCATTAACAACCAACATACATAAGTAAGGAGACATTCATGATAATAACTCATTACAAGTAAATTAACCTTAACATTCATTCACATCACACATACATAATTCATAAGTCTTCATTATATAAGAGAACTTAACCATAACCTCTCTTAAAGTCCACTTGTGCAATGTACGGGCAAAGTCCCATACCCCCACTCATACTAAGTAGTACCTCTTAAGAATTCATGATTAGAGTCCATGATCTTATTATAGCTCGTATTCGTATCATTTAGTGAAATTAACCTCAACCGACATAGACCATGTGAGCGACATGGAATCTGGTGTTCTACCAGCACACCGAAAATAGAGTGTCCTATCGCCTAAGGTAGAACGTACATCCTAGCTTTTAGGTGGATCCACTAGCTAAGTCCTATGTGGGCACATAGTTTTGGGATATGGGGGTTTCTACTAGAAACCCAGACTTGCTAAACATAGAAGGTTTCCATCCCATGAGACAACATACATTGGGAACCCAAACTAACTAGCGTAAAACGAACCTATTGGGAAGCCGGACTTTCTAGCGTAAAAGTTTCCATCTCATTTACATATCCGCTTGGTGCTAAGCATATTTACTTTTAAAAGTTACATTAAGTCTTTATTTAAGTTCAAGGTTATAAGAGAATGCACTAGGCACTCAAACCAACATTCATCATAATAGCTCAAAGATTCATTATGTGAGAATGTCCTTTCACTTTAGAACCATCAATAAGTGAGTAAACCTTTCACATTATATTTATAGTGTGTTCATGAGAAATAGCCTTTCATTCAACGCAACAATACGACTATAGTCATAACATATCATACATAGCCATGTATAGGGGTATATGAAAGGAGGATCTTGCATCAATACCACAATATACACAATAACGAAACACCTCCACCTTTCAAATGGAACAACATGGTCATGTATATTTCATGCATAAAACTATGTAAAGGTGAATATGAGAACTAACCTTTCAATCAACACCATATATACATTATCATCATAGACACTTCCTTATCAAGTGTTCATGAGCATGTACATAATACCACAATCACACATAATACACATATGTTGCATTTAAGAGTCACATTGAGTCAACACATCTAGCATTCAACATACATAACATAGATACAACTATGACTCAAGTAATACATTCATTTCATCCATAAACTCATATGATCATATTATAGGTCATGTGGGTGAAGTTTTTGCACAATAATGCCATATGCAACTTCAACCTACATAATAGCTTCCTTCTTTAAGCCTAAGCATCTTTAACTTATTCATATACGCTTTTACCATTTAAACCTTAGGAATTATCTTCATATTATGAGCGTTACCCTCAAGCAACACCTCACATTGTAACCATGTATACCTAACTCTTAAGGTAAACTTAACTACATACTTCATTCTTACTCAATTATAGATATTTAGCATCAAGTAGACTAGATCACAATACTACTTCAACCATGATCCATCATATAAGACCTAATCAAGTTAGTTCATGTCTACAAAATTCATTCATAAGCAATTCATGTCTAAGTGGTTTAATCTAAGGCAATTTACTAAGAAGTTCATCAATCTTAAAGGTTCACATCTAACCCTCAATTTGCCTCTTTCATGGTATAGCCCTAGAATCTTAGGTTAATCAATAATATAGGTAGATTCATACTTAGATCATGTACATAAATCACAATCAACTCACATTCAATCAATTGAGTTAACTTCTAACAACATTTATAGTGTAGAGAAGAGCCATAACTAGGTTTGGGAAAAACTCATGGATTCTTTGGAATTCAAGTTAGAATTATCTAAAATCAGTAGTATTATCAATACCAAATATAATTCAATGTAAACATAATCTATTTTCAAGCTTTCATCATCAATCAAGTCATACCCTAGTTCACGATTTGGGAAGAAGGGAAAATCATGGGTCCAAGGGAGATTTTTATCAAACTTCATCAATACTCCATTAATCCAACCATAAATTATCTCAAACAATCAAACTAAACCATAATTTAACAATTGAATTCGTTTTTGAAGAAGACCCATGACTAGATTGGAAAACCCTAGATTTGGGGAATTTGAAAACATAGTTGAAGGGGCATCCTAGTGATAGCTACCCAAGAATGAAAAACATCCATGCCTTAGGTGTAGAATACCATCAAATTCATATGAAAAAGTCTTCTTCTTGAAGCTCTAGCTTGATCCCTTCCTATGTTCTTCAACGGAGTCTAGAGAGAAGATTTTTGGGAGGGAAAAAAAGTTGGGATTTTGACTTTGGGTCTTTAGATGAATGGGTTAAAGTGATTAGTTTAAGGTCTATTAAATATTTGTCAGAGGTTATTTAACTAACTAATCACCCCTCCTAACCCCTAAACTTATTACTAAAATAACCCTCAACTCCTCACTTAAAACTAAACTAGCAAAAACTGGCACCATCTACGGATCCCCATCCACAGACCGTGGATGGGTCTACTGAACGTGGTTTGGGTCAGAGACTCATATTTTGTAGGCCAACTCAAGCCTGACCTACGGGGTGTAGGTTGATCTACTGGCTGTCAATTGAGGTCGTAAATTAAGCTGTTTTGACAGCTTTTTGGGCAGTGTTGGGGTCCTCCTCAAAGACCCCTCGGGTGGTCCTTTGGGAGTCATACTCGGACATTTAACCCCTAAAGATGTCATTCTAAGTACTGGAGCCATTTATCTTGATTTTAACCCTCATACGACACACAAAACTCAACTACAAGACTTTACGACTAACTAGTTCAACTTACTAGTTTTCGGGCATTATAGTCGTATCTTTACATTTAACCTCTAAATTCCTCAACCCTCACCCGGGAAACTATTTAACATCATTTAGTCAAGTTACCAACTTCAAACTCATTTGTGAGGCTCTAGTTTCACCTACTAGATTCTGTCAAGCGTTAGCTAGGTCTTACTAGTTTTTACGCGGTGTTACAAACCGATTATGAGGAGCTAGGTGTTCGTGAGCCGGTTGTGTACGATGATTTAGCGTACCTTGAGGTAGCCATGGTTGAGACAGCTGTGCAGGTTTCTTTGAGAGAGACATTGATGATGGGTTCCAGTGTTGCCAACAATGATGTTGCACCGGGCACTAATGCCCAGCTGATGGAATCACCAATATGCAGAGTTCACCACCTAGCCTGACAAGGGCCTTTTGAATCTTTTCAGTTTTTCTATTTAGTTATGTCATTGCATTTGAGGACAATTGCTAGTGTAGTTTGGCGGGGTGAGGTATTCCAATATCTACCTCTTTTGGGATGTTTTGTGGATATTTACTATTTTGTTTTATGAATTTTGGATCCTATCTTGTGGTGATATTTATATTGGTTGTTGATCCATTGTGTTGATCCTTTGTTTTTAATTTCAAATGATTTTGAACATATTTTAATAATTGCCACCTCTTAATGTATTTGATTGTGGTTGTTCTCTTGCATTTTTGAGTGTCGGTTGTGATTAATATCGATGATTTTTATAGTGCTCCTGATTGAACGATATGAGTGTATGGCTTCGAAGAGGAAAATTGAGTTACATAGGTCATATGTGAACTCCTAGAATCTTGTGGTGACTATCATTGCACGCCAGCTGAAAATTGTAGAGTCTTATTTGATGATTGTGTCGAGTGCCATGTGTTGTGACAATTTCTTGAAATATGTGCTTGATGATACCTAGAACTTGTCCTGTTAGTTTAATTGATTGATGGAAGCAAGCGATTGAAATGATCTAGGCAAAAATTGTGTAGAGTGAACCAAAATTGATAATATACCTATTTGTGGCCACCTTATGAGAGTGACAACCAAGCTTGGCACCTTTTGAGCATATCCTTTTCTTTGGAAGAAACTTGAACAACTTTTGCCTCATTGTCCCATCACCTATAACCTTCATGAAGTATTGGTTTGTTTGAATAACAAACTTAGGCCAAAATCCTAAGTTAGGGGTGTGGTGAAAAAGAAGGAAAATCAAGGAATGTGAAAAATCCGCCATTGAAGGATCATGATGAAAAAGATGGAAACCCTCCATTTAAAAAAAGAGAAAGAAAAGAAAAAGGTGAAAATGAAAAAGACTTAAAAAGAGAAGAGTTTGTGAAATAAAGCTTGTGAAAGGAGCAAAAGAAATGGGGTATCCAATGAGTCATGCTTAAATAACTAATATGGTGGATTGAGAATATCGTTGAAGTGTGAAAAAGAAGGAGAAAAAGTGAATTGCAGGCCATACTTCATGAAGGTAGAAGTCACTAAACCAAAATGATCATACCTTTACACTCATCCCCGTTACAATCCTTGAAAGACCTCTGTGATCTTGAGTGAGCTGAAAATAATGTTGATTGGAAAATAAGGGCAACCCTGTGGGTAGAGTCATGCATTTTTTCATCTTTGGGAGTGTGAGTTGCATTTGATTCCGAAATTATAAAGTGTTGATGAACTTTGAGTGAGCTTGGAATCATTCTTAGTGTGAGGGGATTTGAATGATTTTGTTGAGCTTGAACTTGCATTTAAATTAGGCATTGTGAGCTTGATTTCCATTTGATGATGGTTAGTCACAGGAACTTAGAGTGCACATTTGAACATTGTATGTGTAATTTGAAACTCTTGTATGCATTCGTGTTTAGTCTTGAGTAACACTATTTGTAGACATCCTTATTGAACTGATTGATCTATTGTTTTACTTGAGGAAAAACAAACGTTTAGTTGGGGTGTTGATAGTTTGGGATTTTGACTCATTTAGGGCTTGTTATTCATAGTATTAGTGTCCTCGATGCCTATTTTGTGCTCTAAACTAATGTTTTAATGATAATTTGCAAATATAAAGGCAAAAGAGCAAGACAAGGACAATAACGGTAAAAAATGAGTAAAAAAGATGAAAAAAGATGAAGATAGTAAAACCTGAGAATCGCAAAAACCATTGGGCGACTCACCGAGTGGCACTTCAATTCTCCTAAAGTTCCATACTGCCAGCCCTAGGGAGAAACCAACTTGGTGATGGATGTGGACTTTCGGCAAACCGCCTAATGGATCGGCGACACAAACTTGGATCGCCTAATGTTACAGGGTCTAAACGATGAAGAGCCAAGGCAAACCGATGATGGAATGGAGCAATTGGTGCATCACCGACTTTGTCGGCGATTCTCGACACCTAGCCACGAGGATGGAATCCAATATCTCCAAAGCCTACACTCATAGAAAATGTAGAAATGTGGGGTTAACACAAAAAGTACTAAACAAGGAAGCCATGCACAAAACCATTTAAAACACGCATAAAAAGGGACATTTCATTTAAAATCATGCTATATGTAATTTTTTAAAATCATCTTTGAAATAGTTGGACAATGCAACCAATAAGGCAACCCACATACATTTCATTATAACATGAGAGATGTCATTATAATAACAAGCATAGTCTCCAACATCAATATAATACACATCCCAATCTTCACAATACATAGCCTCCCATCATTAAGTAATACAAATTCAAATACCAAGATCATCATATCATAAAGTAAACATCACATAAGCAACCCCTAAGAAACACTTGTGCAATGTATGGTTTGCATCCCATAATACCAACCCTACTAAGTACTCCTTTGAAACTACTTTAGTTATGCATTTCATCATTAGACCTCATTATAAGCAATAGTCACAAATAAGGAAATAGTCATGTACATTACTTGAATTTATAAGGAAAGTCATGCATAACAACTATCCATTCAATATACATGCATGCATTCAAATCTCATCATAATATAAAGGAACCATCCTATAACATCCTACTAAGTCTACATGTGCAATGTGGAAGTGAAGTCCCATACCCCCACTCCTACTAAGTAAAACTCATCAAGAAATCATAGTATAGTTCGTGTCTCATTCATTATCTTTATTATATTGGGAAAAGTTGCCATAACCGATATAGACCATGTGAGCTACATGGAATCCGGTGTCATGTAACCCCACACCGAAAGAAGGTGTCCTACTTGCCTAAGGTAGAACAAAATGTATAGTAATAAGGTGGATCCACTAGCTAAAGGTACCTCTGTGGGTACATAGTTATGGGATAGGGAGATTGCTTCTAGAAACCCGACCTATTGCATTGGCGGAGGGGCTTCCATCTCATGAGTTCAGTTTGGACGACCTTTACTATTGTATTGGTGGGAGGGCCTTTACCTCATTGTCCATATCCACTCGGTGCTAAGCATTATTTCCCAAATTATACGTCATTAGTCTTGAATTGTATTTACATGTGTGAAGGAGTGCTCTACCCTTCGTTCGATACAATTCACAAAATAGCTCATAGATTTATTAAAGGTGAGAATTTACTTTCAACTTTAGAATCATAATTAGTATGTGAGATCAACTTTCACACCAAGATTATGCGTTCTCATGAGAATGGACTTTCAATCAACACAATAGGATCATCATGGTCAAGTACATTGCACGCATAATAATGTGTAAAGGTGCATATGAGAATTAATAATTTCAATTAACACCGTTGATACATCATAATCATGTTTATGAATGCAGTTTGTATATGTAATTGTCCTAGAAATGAGACAACAACAACATTATATTCATCCTAGACCATTCATACATTATCAAGTGTAGGGGTAAGGGAGGAATAACCTTTCAACAATACCACAATATACTCAATAGTCATAATACTTTCAACTTCTAGGTAAATCATGAGTTCACACACAATCTTGTCAACATGCAAAAGCCTTCACAATATACCCTTCAAGGGTTATGGACCAACTCATTCCAACATATAGCAATAACACAATAGATAAGGGAATACAATGATCCAACAACTTATCAATACATTAATCATATCATGATTGACACTTTATACTTCTAGTATTCATCAACATGCACATAATATCATGATCAAGTCAATTCATGTTTAGAAGCATTACCCTAAACCAATTCGAATCTAGGTGATCTAATCTAAGGCATTACATTGAGAATTCATCATTTTAGGAGGATCATATTTAAACCCCCAATTTGCCTCTTTCATGACATAACCCTAGAATTTTAGGTTAATCAAGAATACATGTAGAATTATACTAACATCAAGTAACTACATCATAATTAAACATCTACACCTTTCAAGTGGATCAACAAGTTCATATACAATATTCATCAACACATACAACTCTAGCAAATTGCCTTTCAAGGCTAGATCAAACCTAACTTCTAGAATCACCATACTAGATAGAGAGATATCATGATTAAACAACATAATAAACATAAACATAATCAATTGTTAAACTTCTATGATCAATCAAGTCACACCTTAGTTCACAATTTAGGAAGAAGGGGGAATCACGGGTCCTAGGGAGATTTTCATCAAAACCATCAATTCTCCATTAATACAATCATAAATCATCATAATCAATCTAAATAAACCTTACTTAAACATTTTATTTCATTTTGGAAGAAGACCCATGACTAGATTTGAAAACCCTAGAATTGGGGGATTTGAAAACATAGTTGAAGGGGCTTGTTTGTGATAGCTCACAAAGAATGAAGAGAATACATACCTTAGGTCTAGAATCCTATCCAATTCATATGAAAAAGACCTCTTCTTGAAGCTCTAGCTTGTTCCCTTCCTTTGTTCTTCAATGGAGTCTGGAGAGAATATTTTGGGAGGGAAGAGTAGTTGGATTTTGATTTGGGGACTTGGGTTATAATGACTTAATGAGGTTTTTATGGACATAAATTACTGTATATACATGTATAATTACCATATTAAATGACCCCTAATGGAAACTAATTAAAAAGGAATTAGTTGGACTTGGGTTATAATGACTTAACGAGATATGTATGGCTTATATGTGTGGTTCACGAGACCCCCATCCACGGACCGTGGATTGGACCACTCCCCATCCTGTGGGGTCGTGGTTTGGGTCTTCATCTAGGCCTTGGTGGCCTTGACCTTCGGAGAAAGACCAAGAGCCATAGATCATTCTACTAGCCGTGAATTGCATCCATAGTTCATGGAATTTTGACAGCTTTTTGCTTTAACGGGCAGTCTTGGGGTTAGGATTTAAGGTCCTCCTTAAGGACCCTTGGTTGGTCTTTGAGGGGTCATACCTTGATGTTTAACCCATAGACACCTCAACCTAGGATCGGGAAATCAATATACATCCTAAAACCAAACATCAAACTCAGAAGCTCACACGTTAGGCTCTAGCTTTACCTACTAGTTTCCATTAGACTCTAGCTTTGTCTTACTAGTTTTCCGGGTTATTACATGAACTGTGAATGTTGAGGCTTTAAGAAGAAAGCTATTATGTATGTTGAATTGTATGTGGTGGTATTGTGGAAGGACTCCATGCACATGACCTACAATATGAGTAACTGAGCTTATACATGCAATGAATGAACTACTTAAATTACGATGATATCCATGTATATTAGAATGAATGTTAGTTGTGCTGATTTATATAGTCTATGATCCTTGAATGTAATGTGTGTGAATTATGCATGATTGTGATATTATGTACATGCTTATGAATACTTTGAGAGGAAATGTCTATGATGATAATGTTGTTGATTGTGTCATTGAAAGGACAATTACGCACACACACTCCATGCATAAACATGATTATGATGTATCAATGGTGTTAATTGAAAGTATAGTTCTCATATGCACCTTTACACATTATTATGCATGAAATGTACATAGCCATGATGATCCTATTGTGTTGATTGAAAGTCCATTCTCATGAAAACACATGATCTTGGTGTGAAAGTTATTCTCACATACTAATATTGTTTCTAAGGTTGAAAGTACATTCTCACCTTTAATGAATCTATAAGCTATTTTGATGAATTGTATTGAATGAAGGATAGAGCATTACTTCACACATATAAATGCAATTCAAGATTAATTATGTATAATTTGGGAAATAATTCTTAGAACTGAGTGGATATGGAAAATGAGGTAAAGGACCTTCCGCCAATCCAAGAAGTTGGGTCATCTAAGTGAACTCATGAGATGGAAGCTCCTCCGCCAATGCAATATGTCCGGTTTCTAGAAGCAATCTCCCTATCCCATAACTATGTGCCCACATAGGTCTTTAGCTAGTGGATCCACCTTATAGCTATACATTTAGTTCTACCTTAGGCAAGTAGGACACCTTCTTTTGGTGTGGGGTTATACGGCACCGGATTCCATGTAGCTCACATGGTCTATGTTGATTAAGACTATTTTCCCTATATAATAATAATATTAATTATGAATAAGTACATGGGTTATACTATGGTTCCTTAAGAGTTTCTACTTAGTGTGAATGGGGGTATGAGACTCCATTCATACATTGCACAAGTAGGCTTTGAGAGTGGGCATGGTAGGGTTCCTTATGCTATGAAGAAATATGAATCTATGTATGCATGATATGGGTTGTTGTTATGAATGACTTTACTTATTACAATTTAAGAATATGAATGGCTCTTTGTCTATATGTGTTGGGTATAAATGAGGTCAAGGTATGTTGTACATGATCATGGTGGCCTAGAAGTGATACTTAGTTTAGATAGTATTATGGGATCCTATCTATGCATTGCACAAGTAGGGCTTTATGTTGCTTATGTTATAGTCTATTCTGATGAGATGATCTTGATATGTGACTGTGTATGAACTATGTCTTGTGAAGGTTAGGGCATGTAATATATTTATGTTGGAGACTATGCTTGTAATTATGATGATATCTCTTATTCCACGATGAATAGTACATGAGTTGTCTTATGGGCTACATTCTCCAACCATTTCAAATATGATGTTCAAAAATGGCATATAACATGATTTCAAATGAAATGTCCCCTTTATGCATGTTTTAATGATTTTTGTGCATGGCTTCCATACTTTGTACTATTTGTGCTAACCCCATCTTTCTACATTTTCTATAAGTATAGGCTTTGGAGATATTGGATTCCATCCTCGTGGCTAAGACTCTAGTAGACTAAGAAGAAGAAGATTGGTGAATCCTCATAGTATTCGAGGGCTCAACCATTCGAGCGTGCCATATTTTATGAATATGAGGCTATCAATGTTAGGAAACTTCAGTTCTTCATTCTCTAAGTCGTGCCCTAGAGCTTAGCTTTATTAGGTCTTTCTCCTAATGTATGCACTATGGTTTTTCAAGATATGATTACTTCAAGGGCTCATGTTGAAAGGAATGAGGAGGACAATGTGGAGCAAGAGGTTCTTCTCCAAGCTCCTATTGTCCTTATAAGGGAATATGTGTCTAATGAGAAGGCTAGGTATCATTTCCTTTTGTTGACTCAAGTCGGGATAAATATTCCATAATTCTATGGGTCGAATATAGAGGAAGAACCTATAGAGTTTATAGGTGAGATATTTAGGGTGTTGAACCTTGTAGGAGTAATTCCGATAGTACTTGTCTTTTATGACTTGATAAGTTGGACATGATGAGTTTTTTTTGTGTTGTCTTTACCATTCATGTGTGAATTATGGATATATGTGTGTGTTGGTAGAACCCAACTTAGCCATCATGAGTTTTATGATATGTTGGAGGATTTGGTGAATAGTGGTATTTAAGTGATGCCTAGAGAGGTTGAGTGAGTAGACTTCTTTGAAATAGGTTGGAAGTGTAATTCACCATGGTTTAGAATCAGCTTGTGCGATGGATGCAAAAGCTTAAGTGATGACTTACTCCAACCTTAGAATTGAGAGAAGTGATGCTTGAAAGAGTTTGTATAGGGGGAGATAATGAGCCTAGATAGCAAGGTCATTGAAGTGCATTAGATGATCATGATTTTGATTAGCTTAAAATTCTCACCTTAGGAGATATTGTGAGCTTGAAAGGTTTAGTCCCGATTTGGTAGGCTCATATGATACCTTGAGTGGTGTTGGTGAAGTTGTTTGTGGGCTAGAATTGCTTAATGAGGACCTCTCTAATTTAGAAGTACCAATTGGGATCCTAGACCGAAAAGTTAGGATATAGAAGAGTAAGGAAGTGCTTCTATGAGAATGATGAGGAGTGATATTTTTAGTAAGGGTTTGAGTTGAATGTGCTTATTTGGGAGGCCAAGGGCCAATGAGATGTCCCAATATCCTTATGTTCCCTTCTATTCCTCCTCTAGCTTAAGATGATAAGTTATCCTTAACTCATTTTATGATTTTGGTGTGTTGGATGTTATTTGTGCCCTATGATTCCCCTGTCCCTTAGAGTTACTCTTGTTAACCTTAGTAGGGTTTGGGTGCATGGTTGATGAACCTCTATTGTTTTAGAGCCCGGTAAGGTTATAATGAACCTTGGTAATGCTTTGAGTTTGTTTGAAAGAAGTAGTGTTTGAGGCTTAGAAAAAAGGGCTTACTCCCAAAAGGGGGAGATAAAGTGCTTATATAGCAAATTTGATCGAGAGTCCCGATATCCTCATCCCTTCCTTCTATTCCTATTCTAGCTTGAGACCAAAAGTTCCTTCTTTGGGATTGTATTAGGTCTAGGAGTCATGAGTGTTTTAGAAATTTCCATGAACTCCTTATTTTATGCATGTTTTTGAAAGATTCTTATTTTGTATAAAATGGATTTTCATGATTTACATGTTCCTCATGTTGTTATGCATCTTAGTATGGTAATGGCATAATTGACTTCATCAGATGATGTGATGAACATGCTTTGTTAAGTTGTTGATGAAATGGCCAATTGGTTCCATATTATTGTGTTAAACTTTCTTATAGTTGGAAAAAGGTAATTCTTCCTATGACTATGTGATGAATGATGTTGGGAAGTGTTTTTGTAGACTTACTCCCAAGGGGGGGGGGATAGTGTGCCTACTAATATTGTTGTTAGGTGCTTATGTGTTGCCATGACTTCTTTAAATAATGCATGTTCGTGAACACTTGAGTTTCGAAAGAAAATGAGTTTATGTGGATTGTTTTCCTCATGAGGTAATGCATTGAATATGAGTGCCTATTGTACTTCATGAGAAGGATATATGAGCATGTTTTAGTTGGGAGTTGCGAATTCCTCCTTAAATGAAATGTTTGTTGACAAATGATAGCTTATGAGCTCCATGAGAGTATGTTGAACATGTTATGACTAAGAGAAGGTAGTTCCTCCTATGAACATGAGATATGTTGCATTTCATGCATCTTGGGTTGCTAGATGTAGTTCCTACTTCCTTGTGATTGCATTGTTTAGGTCTTGAGATGGAGTTGATGTTTCCTTCTATAAGTTGTGCCTTTTTTTTTATGTTGCATGCATGATGGGCTGCTAGTCTCGAGTCTTTATTTCCCTAAAATGTTTAAAGTGTCATTCGAGAACGAATGTTTCTAAGTGGGAGATAATGCGACGACTCACAAAATGATAGGTTGAGCTAGAGCCTAAACGTGAGGGTTAATGTCAAGAGTTAAGGGGTTTAGTGGTTAAACATTAAGATATGTACTAGACCCCGTAGTTTAAAAGACCTTTAAGGTTGGGTTCAAGGTTGCAAGGTCAAGAGCCAAGCCAAATGGGGCAAGCCTAAGCGAAAAGCAAAGGCTGCCCCAAGCATCGCCAAACACTGCCCAAGGACCACGACCACTTTTACGACCAGTGGTCATTACCACGGTCCGTGAAAGCGCTTGTGAAGGTCTCTTTGGCATGTGTGAGGCATGTCATTGAGACCTATTCACTGCCAAAGAACCACGACCTGCACCACGACTCGTGGTCTTGACCACGGATCATGGGAGATCTCGTTGTCTTGCCTTGGCATTGTGGGAGCCAAGGGTGCATAAAACACCATCTTGCCACTGCCTACTATCACCACGAGGGTCTTCATGACCCGTGGTGCCACCGTGGTTGGCAAGGCAGTGTGTACAAGATTGGTGCCAAGGCTCTCATTCAGGAGCCATTTCACGACTCGTGGTCATGACCACGTGCCATGGGAAGGCTCGTGGGATTGCTTTAGCTTGTTGTGGGTTGTGTCAAGTTGAAGAGGCTATTTAATCAAAGACCACATGAACCATCACGAGCCGTGGTGCCCTAGACGGTCCGTACAAGTGGACGTGAAGACCACTTAGGCTCAAGGGAGGCAAGGCAACTTTGCCTAGCTACTGCCCCATGACCACGATCATCCCCACGACTTGTGGTCTTGACCACAGATCATGGGAGGTCTCATTAACTTTCCTTAGCCTTGTAGGGCTTGGCAAGTTGGAGGAGCACACTGGTCAAGGGACCACGCGCACCACCAAGAGCCATGGTGCCTCTCACGACCCCTTCAAAGTAGGCGTGGTCCCTGACGGAGGCTGCCCAATTTAGGGAGTTTTAAGTAATTCCCTTTCATTAATTATTAAGCGGTGGTGATTTTAAATGGTTTATATCATATATATAAATAGTTTTAAGTCTTAAAACACTTCATTAACCCATTATAACCCAAGACCGCAAATCAAAACCCAACTACCCTCTTCTCCAAAAATCTTCTCTCTAGAACCTCCATTGAAGAAAAAAGAAAGAGATCAAGGAAAGCTTGAAGGAATGAGATTTTCAATATGAATTTGGAAGGATTATACACCTAAGTTATGGGAGTTCTTCATCCTTGGGAAGCTATCACCCAATGATCCATTTCAAAAGCTTTTAACTCCATTCTAGAAAACTCAATTAGCTAGGATTTCAACTCAACTCCATGGATTCCTTTCAAAGTCACTTTTAAAGGTTGAATTATGTTTGTTTATGAATATAAGACTGATTTTATATGATTTTAATTCAACTTCTTCGAGAATTCATGAAACCCCCAACCCTAGCTATGGTTCTTTTTTACATTATGTGATGGTTTTGCAAGTTGGTCCAATTGATTGGATGTGAGTTAATTATGATGTAATTTCATAATTTAATTATGAATCTTCATGTATAATTGATTATCCTAAGATCCTATGATGAGATTGCAATAGTGTAGGGTTATGCCATGCAAGAGGCAAATTGAGGGTTAGAGGTGACCTTCTAAGATTGATGAACTTCTTCATGTAATGCCTTAGATTAGATCACCTGGACATGAATTGATTTAGGGTAAAGCTTCTACATATGAATCGACTTGATTATGATTTATATGATGGATCATGTTTGTGTAGGATTGTGAATAAGTTTATATCTTTCCTATATGACTATAGTTGATCAAGAATGAGGTATATGGTTAGTTTACCCTAAGAATTAGGTATACATAATGACCACGTGAGGTATTGCTTATGAGTAATGCTCATAATATGAAGATGACTCCTAGGGCTTTAAAGGTAAAAGCTAAAAGGGATGAACTATGAATGTTGAGTCTTTAAGAAGAAAGCTATTATGTATGTTGAATTGTATGTGGTGGTATTGTGGAAGCACTCCACCCACATGACCTACAATATGAGTAAATGAGCTTATACATGTAATGAATGAACTACTTAAATTCCGATGATATCCATGTCTATTATAATGAATGGTAGATCTGTTTATTTATATGGTCTATGATCCTTGAATGCACTGTATGTGAATTATGCCTGATTGTGATATTATGTACATTCTTATGAACACTTTGAGATGAAGTGTCTATGATGATAATGTTGTTGATTGTGTCATTGCAAGGACAATTACGCGCACACACACTCCATGCATAAACATGATTATGATGTATCAATGGTGTTAATTGAAAGTATAGTTCTCATATGCACCTTTACACATTGTTATGCATGAAATGTACATGACCATGATGATTCTATTATGTTGATTGAAAGTCCATTCTCATGAAGACACATGATCTTGGTGTGAAAGTTATTCTCACATACTAATGTTGATTCTAAGGTTGAAAGTACATTCTCACCTTTAATTAATCTATGAGGTATTTTGATGAATTGTATTGAATGAAGGATAGAGCATTACTTCACACATGTAAATGCAATTCAAGATTAATTATGTATAATTTAGGAAATAATGCTTAGCACCGAGTGGATATGGAAAATAAGGTAAAGGCCCTTCTGCCAACGCAAGAGGTTGGGTCATCTAAGTGAACTCATGAGATGGAAGCTCCTCCGCCAATGCAATATGTCCGGTTTCTAGAAGCAATCTCCCTATACCATAAATATGTGCCCACATAGGTATTTAACTAGTGGATCCTCCTTATAGCTATACATTTAGTTCTACCTTAGGCAAGTAGGACACCTTCTTTCGGTGTGGGGTTATACGACATCGGATTCCATGTAGCACACATGGTCTATGTCGGTTAAAATAGTATGAATTATGAATAAGTAAATGTGTTATTTATTATGGTTCCTTAAGAAGTTCTACTTAGTGTGAATGGGGGTATGGGACTCCATTCATACATTGTACAAGTAGGATTTGAGGGTGGGCATGGTAGGGTTCCTTATGCTATGAAGATATATGAATCTATGTATGCATGATATGGGTTGTTGTTATGAATGACTTTACTTATTACAATTTAAGAATATGAATGGCTCTTTGTCTATATGTGTTGGCTATAAATAAGGTCAAGGTATGTTGTACATGATCATGGTGGCCTAGAAGTGATACTTAGTTTAGATAGGATTATGGGATACTATCTATTCATAGCACAAGTAGGGCTTTAGGTTGCTTATGTTATACTCTATTATGATGAGATGATCTTGATGTGTGACTATGTGTATGAACTATGTTTTGTGAAGGTTGGGACATGTAATATGTTTATGTTGGAGACAGTGCTTGTAATTATGATGATATCTCTTATTCCATGATGAATTGTTTATGAGTTATCTTATGAGCTACATTCTCCAACTATTTCAAATATGATGTTCTAAAATGGCATATAGCATGATCTCAAATGAAATGTCCCCTTTATGCATGTTTTAAGGATTTCTGTGCATGGCTTCCATACTTAGTACTTTTTGTGTTGACCCCATCTTTCAACATTTTCTATAAGTGTAGGCTTTGGAGATATTGGATTCCATCCTCGTGGCTAGGACTCTAGTAGATCAAGAAGAAGAAGATTGTTGAGTCCTCATAGTATTCGAGGGCTCAACCATATGTCCCTTATGTCTTTACTTTCATGTTTTTGACTTATGTAAGGGCTATGTCCCTAAGATTGTATTTCGAGAGTTTTATTCCAAGTTGATAGATGGTTTCTGACATAGTATCATAGATTCTCTTTTGTTTTACAAAAGACTTCGATGGTAAAGAAAAGTTTTAAATTCCGCACTATGTTCCTATGCTCTTATGTTCAAGTTATGCTATCAGGCTTGTATGCGACCCCTTCGGGGTCAAGTACACCGTGTTATGTCTAGGGGGTACCGCTAGGTCGTGACACTGGGACATGCGCCAGCTAAATCTAGCAAAACTAAAACTAAAGACTAAAAGCAAAGAAAACATGTATGTCGTCCTTGGTGAATGAGGTCTCACCACTGATACTGCTGAGCTGAAGTTTGGGAACTGATCTATACGTGATTTGGAAGCTGAGGACCTGAACATACATCACGAGAAGATGTAGCGCAAAGTATGCGTCAGTATTTGAAATGTACTAAGCATTCATGATAGAGTAAAGCTGAACAATAAGCATAACTGAACAAACTGATAAAACAATGATAAGATCTGGACATGATAAATATGCTAAACATACTAAATACAATGACTAGGTTTATAGCATGTTGAGACTGAAATCTGACTGTAACTGATAAAATGGTCAATGCAAAAGAATCTGACTGTGGAAGCTACTAATAACTGACATAAAACTACATGAGCTAGATGTGGAGTCCGATGTATATGTCCCATCAAGAGGACACAATATACCCTGCCAGAGGTATAGGGCCATGACTGGCGTGATCACTAAAATGTAACGCCCACAGAGGGGACTTATAAACCTACGTGGGCACATAGTTCTGGGACTTGAGGGTGACTGACCCTAGTCCACTCGATTAGAATGTATATACGCAATATTATGAGTTAAATGTTGAAGTATTGTATAGCTCAATTACTGACATGCAAACTCTGAGAATGCAATAAATATAACTAATAATGTGACATTCGTAAACTGAAGCAAGTATATCTGAAATACTGACCTAGCATGTGTAATTCAGGAACTAAAAGAACTACATATCTAGGGTTCTGAATATCATACAAGAAACTAAGCAACAATATGACAATCTAATTTGGATCATTCTAACAGCTAAAACCCAACAATTTCTAACATTAAAGAAACCCTAGGTCTAGATAATATTAAGGGAATCAAGATTCTAGCTGAAATCTAGGGACCCAATGGGTGAAAGGAACTCACCAGTGAAAACCCACATACCTAGTGATGAATTCCATGGAGAAATCTTTCGATTTCGGGGCTGAAACTGATGAAACTTTGTTGCGTTCTAGAACTAAGGTTGCTCGACTTTTTCCCTCTTGTTTTGCTCTAAGATTGATGAATCTTTTGTGAATGATTGATTAGGTTAGGTTCTAATTTAGTTTGTAGGCTAAAAATAACAAAAACCACATAGTTTAAGGGTTAAATGACGTAGTTTAGGGGTCCAACGCATAAGGAAAAGAACAAGCGACCTCTGACTTAAAAGCTATCAGGACAACCGACAGACCATGGATGGACCGACAGTCCATTCTGGTTAGCCGTCGATCGATATTGGAAGCTGAATCTTGGGGGTCAGACCCAGGGCCCTGGACCATGGACCATGGCCTGAACTACGACTCGTAGGTCCTAGTGTGGGTTGACCCTCAGTTAATTATCTAGGGGGTTCAAGGTGGGGGATTACAGGTGGTGAACCACGGACCATCGGAACGGACCGTGGGTCACCCTACAGTTCGTGGGTGGTAGCCGTGGGTTGGACCTGCAACTTCTAAAATCTACATTTTGGGGGGTTTTCAGATACGGGGTATTACATTATCTCTCCCTTGGGAACATTCGTCCTCGAATGAAGACTAACCTAGTTGAATAGGGAGGAAAAGAGCTGCAAACCCTACCACTAAGTAATAGAAACTGATTTCTGAATGAACTAAGTTCCAAGAACATGTAATTATGCTGAAAATGCAAGTAAAAACTGAAGGAACATCATACTAAGATTGATGTTATGCATGAATGACTGAAAACTGAAGAGGAACTATTACCTTAAGCTGGAATGGAATTGGAAGGAAAGAGATGAGGATACTTGGCCTTCATGGTTGCTTTTGCTTCCCAAGTAACTCCCTCTACGGACTGACTCCTTCACAAAACCTTAACTGAAGCGACTTCTTTGTTCATCAACCTTCGAACTTAACGATCAAGAATCTCAACTGGAACATCCTCATAATGGAGGCTATCCTTCACAACCACACTTTCTAAAGGTACTATGGATGCTGGATCACCCACGCACTTCTTCAACAATGAGATGTGAAAGACTGGATGGACTCTGCTAGTTCTACTGGCAACTCTAACTCATAAGCAACTTTACCAACCCTTTCCAAGATCTTGTAAGTGTCAACATATCTAGGACTGAGCTTACCCTTTTTGCCAAATCTCATCACTCCCTTAATGGGTGACTCTTTCAGGAAAACCCAATTATCAACTTGGAACTCCAAGTCCCTTCTCCTTACATCTGCATATGGCTTCTAGCGACTTTGGGCTGTCTTAAGTCTATCTCTAATGAGCTGAACTTTTTCCATGGCATCATGAACTGAATCAGGCCCTATTAAGGCTCCTTCACTTACTTCAAACCAACCAATTGGATATCTACTTCTACGCCCGTATAATGCCTCATAAGGGGCTATCTGGATGCTAGAATGGTAGCTATTATTGTAGGCATACTCTATAAGAGGAAGGTGATCATCCCAACTACCATTGAAGTTGATCATGTAAGATCTTAACATGTCCTCTAAGTTCTGAATGGTACGCTCTGCCTGACCATTCGTCTGTGGATGAAATATTGTGCTAAGATTAACCTGAGTACCAAGACCTTTCTGAATTGACTTCATGAAATGAGAGGTAAATTGAGGACCTCTATCTGAGATGATAGATAGATGAACCCCATGTAACCTGACTATCTCATTAATGTAAAGCTTGGCGTAGTCCTCCGCCGAATCTGTAGTCTTAACAGCCAAAAAGTGCACAGATTTAGTAACTACCCAAATGGAGTTATGTTGTCGGTGAGTATGAGGTAAACCTGTAATGAAGTCCATGTTAATCCCACTTCCAAGTTGTCACGACCCAAGGCTAGCCCCTAGATGCGACATAACGTACTCAACCCCAAAGAGGTTTTATACAAGCCTCATAACATTCTTGAACATAAGATCATAGGAAAATAAAGTGGAATTAAAACTTTCTTTACAATCGAAAACATTTCTTTCATAAAAGCAAGCGGAAGACTTTCTAAACTTTGTCTCAAACCATCTATTACTTTAAATACAACATTGGGACATAGTCCATACAAAGCTCTAAACATAAAGTAAAAGACATAAAGGAATAGGGTGGGTTTGTCCTCGAAACTATGAGGACTCACCAAGTCTTCATCTCCAAGCTCCTTAGAGAACATAACCTTCAAGTATAGAACATCAATATCTGCCAAACCCTACACTTTGGTAAAAAAGACAAATATGGGTTAGCACAATTAAGTACTAAGTATGGAAGACATGCAAAAATATGCTTAAAATGGACATTTTATTTGAAAGTCATGCTTTATGCCAATTTGAGAAAACCTTCATGAACATGAGCATAAGAGGCATAATATACAAACATAACCAACATACAAGTCGTTTTTTATCACATTATAACATAGTCAACATATAGACCATTTCTTCACATTGGAGCATAATCAACATATAAGCCAATACCTTCACCTTAAGCCTTCACCTCAAGTAACCCTCAAGCTATACCTTGGGCAATGTATGGATAGTGTCCCATACCACCATCCACACTAAAGTACCACCTTAAGGCCACCAAAAGTGAACTTACCATTCAACCTTTCCATCTTTATACAATACTCATACATAGAGACATAAACCTTTCATAAGTCATATCAACACGTAAGGACTATCATCTAGAGGAACTTTAAGTCATACTTGTGCAATGTATGAGTAGCATCCCATACTACTACTCACACCAAGTGATCCTTTGAAACCACTACAGACAAGGCACATTCATAGTCAATAAGTCATAAAATTGAAGTAACTCATAATACAATACAAGTATAGCAAGCATCATCTCATTTAAGCATAAGTCAACATTCTTCATTAGCTTCATTACATTAATAGCACCTTCATTTATTAGACATAAAACCATCATTCTTCATTAACATCATCATAAGAGTACATTCATATCACTTAACATTATAAAGGAACACACCATGACTACTCTTAAAGCCTACTTGTGTAATGCATGGATGGCATCCCATACCACCACCCACACTAAGTAGTGCATTCTTAAGAACCAATAGTTCATTAACATTCTTTGTGGGGGTAAGCCTTAACTGACATAGACCATGTGATAAATTCATGGAATCCTGGTGTCACCCTCACCGGATAAGGGATTCCTACTTGCCTAACGTAGGACCATTGTGTTTAGCTTAAGTGGATCCACTAGCTAGCCCTATGTGGGCACATAGTTTATGGGATAGTAAGATTGCTACTAGATACCCCGCCTCAACTCACGGATGAGCATCCATCTCAAAAAATTGCTACAAAATACCCCGCTTCAACTCATAGATGAGCACCCATCTCAAGCCATATCCACTCAGTGCTTTGCATTATTCCCCACGGAGTACGTTACATTCATTTCATTCATTCATTATGGGATAAGATATTATTACTAGATACTCCGCTTCAACTCATGGATGAGTATCCATCCCAAACTCAACATTCATTAGTTGGAAAGCTCATAGATTCAAAGATGAAAATAGCCTTTCACCTAAGAATCCTTATATTGTGAGGAAGTCCTTTCACAACATGTCATTATCATTCATTAGAGTACAATTGAGAATAGCGTTTCAATGAATACTTCATCATTAACATAATCATAGAACTTCATTCATTATTCATTCATGAGTGTGTGTGAGTATGTGAGAATAGCCTTTCACATATAGCATCATCATTCATAAATGTTAATTGAGAAATAACCTTCAATCATAACACAATTACATTCTAAACATGATCATAACACATTCATTGAGATCACATACATATACTTCACATCATAATCATACACAATCCTTCATGAAATTTCTCCCTTAAGGCTATGAACCAACATCAACCCATAAATCCAAACTACTACAATAGAATAGGAAATTGACATGATTCAACCACTTAATTCAATATAAACATCAACAATTCAACATACTTGCATAGTCAATCAATTCCCAATCACAAATCACAATTTAGGAATTTGGGGGAAAACATGGGTTCTAGGAAGAAATCATCTTAATTCACCTTTAAATCCACAATTCATTCACAATTCAATTCAAGAAAGCCTTTAGAAAATGTTTAGGATCGAACCCATGCATAGATTGAAAACTAGGGTTTTTGGGTAAACTTTGAAGACTTGTAATCACTTTTGAAATTGGCTCCTTGAAAGAAACTAAGTCAAGGATGAAGACTACCATACCTTTTATGGAATAAATACACAAAAATCCCCTAAAAAACTTGAAGTCTTGACATTGGAACCTTGAAGTCTTCACCTCCAATGGAGGTTTTTGAGAGAGAAGTTTTGGAGGCGAGGGGAGGTTTGTATTTTGGGTTTTGAAATAATGAAGTCTAAAATATGTTTTAATACTTAAAAAACCCTTAAAATACATTTATGAACCAATTAAAACCGTCCCCCAACTAAACTTGACTTAAAAGCAATTTACCAAACTAACCTCCACTTGGCCGAACCCTTGACAACTTTTGTAGGTGTGATCCACAGACCACCATCCACGGAACATCCTGCATAGGTGTGGTTCATGGTTGCAACTCCCACTTTGGGACCTTGACCCACGAAGGCCATCCACGGAGCGTGGATTGACCTATGGGGCGTAGGTCCCATCCGTGGTTCACAAAATTCTTGGTAGCTTTTTGGTTTCAAGGGGTCTTGGGGTTAGGCTTTGGGGTCCTCCTCAAGGACCCCTAGGTTGTTCCTTATGGAGTCGTACCTTGACGTTTAACCCCTAAACCCCTCAACCTAAGCTCTAGACAACATGTTACAACATGAAACCCCACATCAACTCAAAGATACGCTAGTTAGGCTCTAGTTTCACTTATTCGTTTTACGGGTCCTTACATTATCCCCACTTAGGAACATTCATCCTCGAATGAAACTTTGAACACATTAAGGGGTTAATGACTCAAGACTAGCAGCCCATCATGCATGCAATATCATAAACAATGCACAAAATTAAGATGAAACTTCAACTCCTTCTCAAACAACTTCATGCAACTCAAGAAAGTGGGAACTACATCTACAAACTCATTATGCATGAAAACTTCAACATTACTGATTACATTGGAGGAATTACCTTCTCCAACTCACATCATGCTCATCATAACATCATTAAGCATATTAGGCAATTTCTTCATAAAAGCACATTTAGGCATGTTCAACAATTCAGCTCATGAAGCATATAGACAACTTATACTAAATGCAAATCAACATGAGGAACATAATTCATAGAGACTCATTTTCTCATTTAAACATAAACTCATCAAGAACATGCATAACATAAGGAGACCATGGAAACCCATAATCACACATGACTCTACAACATGAAACAAGCCAAAAGGAAATCTTTGTCTTAGGCTTGAATAGGCATATAAAGAATGAGATAAGGATATCGGAAATCTCAACAACTTTTCTATTTAACATACTATCCCCCACTTAGGAGTAAACCCAACTAAGGCTTAACATGAATATAACATAGGAACCTTAACAAGACATTCACCACTTATAAGAAACCATCAGCATACCGGTAGTTCTAAACTAGGAAGGTCCTCATTAAGCAACTCTTGCTCACAAACTACCTTACCAACACCACTCAAGGTCTCATATGAGTCTACCACACCGGGTCTAAACTCCTCATACTCACTACACCTCTTAAGGTGAGAATATCAAGCAAGCGTAACTCATGAATATCAAGGACACTCAATGGCCTATCATCTAAGCACATTATCCCCCACTTGAGAGAAATCCTATACTAGCTCTTTTAAACTTCTCTTCTTTCCATTATAAGGTCGGAGAAAAACATCATCACACCTTCACACTCAACACATCTAGGCATTTCTAAAACACCACATATCATCAACTCTTTCAACATACCTCAACAATCATGTTGACTAATTCGGATTCTACCAACAACACACGTAACCATAAAGCAACCCATTCATACTAAAGTCAACACCATAATCTATCATCTCAAATCTATCAAGTCACATAGCCATAATTGGCATCACAACCAACCTTTCTCCCTCACACCTTATAGCATACTCCTTTCTAGTGGTCATACACTAAAGACCATCGGATAAGGAATAAGAGAGAGAGAGACATTATAAAGTTAAACTCTATGGTACGACTTGAAGAATGAAGAAGTGAGACTTTCTTAACACCCAATAGCCTCCTATTCATAAATGTGGCGTGCTTCACACTATGAACAAGACTCTACTAGATGTGGTTTGAGACATCCTAAGACCATTCCAAAATCTTGTGCTCTGATACCATGCTTGTCATGACCCAAGGCTAGCCCCTAGATGCGGCAGATCGTACTCGACCCTGAAGGGGTCTTATACTAGCCTCATAGCATTCTTGAACAAAACATCATAGGAAAATAAAGCAGAATTAAAACTTTCTTAACAATCGAAAATATTTCTTTCATAAAAGCAAGTGGAAGACTTTCTAGACTTTGTCTCAAACCATCTAATAATTTGAATACAACATTGGGACATAGCCCATACAAAGCTCTAAACATAAAGTAAAAGATATAAGAAACAAGATGGGTTTGTCCCCAAAACTACGAGGACTCACCAAGTCTCATCTCCATGCACCTTAGAGAACCTATCCTTCAAGTATAGAACATCAATATCTCCCAAACCCTACGCTTTGGTAAAAAGGAAAAAATATGGGTTAGCATAATTAAGTACTAAGTATGGAAGCTATGCTAAAACATGCTTAAAACGGACATTTTACTTGAAAGTCATGATTTATGCCAATTTGAGAAAACCTTCATGAACATGAGCATAAGCGGCATAATATACAAACATAACCAAAATACAAGTCGTTTCAGTACATTAGAACATAATCAACATATAGACCATTTCTTCACATTGGAGCATAATCTACATATAAACCATTACCTTCACCTTAAGCCTTCATGTCAAGTAACCCTCAAGCTATACCTTGGGCAATGTATGGATAACGTCTCATACCACCATACATACTAAAGTACCACCTTAAGGTCACCAAAAGTGAAATTGCCATTCAACCTTTCTATCTTTACTCAATACTCATACATAGAGACAAAAAACCTTTCATAAGTCATATAAACACGTAAGGACCATCATCTAGGGTAACTCTAAGTCATACTTGTGCAATGTATGAGTAGCATCCCATACTACTACTCACACCAAGTGATCCTTTGAAACCACTACAGACAAGGCACATTCATAGTCAATAAGTCATAAAATTGAAGTAACTTATAATACAATATAAGTATAGCAAGCATCATCTCATTTAAGCATAAGTCAACATTCTTCATTAGCTTCATTACATTAATAGCACCTTCATTTATTAGACATAAAACCATCATTCTTCATTAACATCATCATAAGAGTACATTCATATCACTTAACATTATAAAGGAACACACCATGACTACTCTTAAAGCCTACTTGTGTAATGCATGGATGGCATCCCATACCACCACCCACACTAAGTAGTGCATTCTTAAGAACCAATAGTTCATTAACATTCTTTGTGGGGGTAAGCCTTAACTGACATAGACCATGTGATAAATTCATGGAATCCTGGTGTCACCCTCACCGGATAAGGGATTCCTACTTGCCTAACGTAGGACCATTGTGTTTAGCTTAAGTGGATCCACTAGCTAGACCTATGTGGGCACATAGTTTATGGGATAGTAAGATTGCTACTAGATACCCCGCCTCAACTCACGGATGAGCATCCATCTCAAGAAATTGCTACAAAATACCCCGCTTCAACTCATAGATGAGCACCCATCTCAAGCCATATCCACTCAGTGATTTGCATTATTCCCCACAGAGTACGTTACATTCATTTCATTCATTCATTATGGGATAAAATATTATTACTAGATACTCCGCTTCAACTCATGGATGAGTATCCATCCCAAACTCAACATTCATTAGTTGGAAAGCTCATAGATTCAAAGATGAAAATAGCCTTTCACCTAAGAATCCTTATATTGTGAGGAAGTCCTTTCACAACATGTCATTATCATTCATTAGAGTACAATTGAGAATAGCGTTTCAATGAATACTTCATCATTAACATAATCATAGAACTTCATTCATTATTCATTCATGAGTGTGTGTGAGTATGTGAGAATAGCCTTTCACATATAGCATCATCATTCATAAATGTTAATTGAGAAATAACCTTCAATCATAACACAATTACATTCTAAACATGATCATAACACATTCATTGAGATCACATACATATACTTCACATCATAATCATACACAATCCTTCATGAAATTTCTCCCTTAAGGCTATGAACCAACATCAACCCATAAATCCAAACTACTACAATAGAATAGGAAATTGACATGATTCAACCACTTAATTCAATATAAACATCAACAATTCAACATACTTGCATAGTCAATCAATTCCCAATCACAAATCACAATTTAGGAATTTGGGGGAAAATATGGGTTCTAGGAAGAAATCATCTTAATTCACCTTTAAATCCACAATTCATTCACAATTCAATTCAAGAAAGCCTTTAGAAAATGTTTAGGATCGAACCCATGCATAGATTGAAAACTAGGGTTTTTGGGTAAACTTTGAAGACTTGTAATCACTTTTGAAATTAGCTCATTGAAAGAAACTAAGTCAAGGATGAAGACTACCATACCTTTTATGTAAGAATTCCACGAAAATCCCTTGAAAAACTTGAAGTCTTGAACTTGGAAACTTGAAGTCTTCACCTCCAATATAGGTTTCTAGAGAGAGAACTTTTAGAGGGGAGAGATGGGAGGTTTGTATTTTGGGTTTTGAAATAATGAAGTCTAAAATATGTTTTAATACTTAAAAAACCCTTAAAATACATTTATAACCCAATTAAAACTGTCCCCCAACTAAATTATACTTAAAAGAAATTTACGAAACTAACCTTCACTTGGCTGAACCCTTGACAACTTTTGTAGGTGTGATCCACGGACAACCATCCACGGAGCGTGGATGGGTCCACGGACCGTCCTGCATGGGCATGGTTCATGGCTACAACTCCCACTTTTGGACCTTGACCCACGAAGGCTATCCACGAGGCGTGGATGGACCTACAGGGCATAGATCCCATCCGTGGTTCACAAAATTCTTGGCAGCTTTTTGGTTTCAAGGGGTCTTGGGGGTTAGGCTTTAGAGTCCTCCTAAAGGACCCCTAGGGTAGTCCATGGGGAGTCGTACCTTGAGGTTTAACCACTAAACCCCTCAACCCCTCAACCCCTCAACCCCTCAACCTAAGCTTGGGACAACGTTTTACAACATGAAACCCCACATTCACTTATTCAATTTACGGGTCGTTACACAAGTAGCAATGTTGATCTCTTGAGTCATACCCCCTGGTTTTTGATGTTCTACCTTCACTTGCTGAAAATTGGGGCACTTATCCACAAAATCTACTATATCCCTTTTCATGCAATTCCACCAAAAGACTTCCTACAGATCACAGTATATCTTAGTGGAGCCTGGATGAATAGAATACCTGGAGTTTTGGGCTTCTGCAAGAATCTTTTGTCTCAACTCATCAACCTTAGGAACACATAAACTACCCTGATAGCGAAGCACACCATCTCGCCCTTAGTAGAAAACCTCAACCCTCTGCTGATGGACTGCATCCTTTAGTTGAAGCAATATTGGGTCACTCTCTTGCTTTTCCTTAACCTCCGCTACCAATGAAGATTCTGATCCATTTTGAATAGTTACACCACTATTATATATGATTATAAGGCGAACTCCCAGACGAGCAAGCCGGAGAACATCCTTGGCTAATTCTTTCCTTTCTTCCTCAACATGTGCTACACTACCCATATATAGTCTACTATGAGCATATGCTACTACATTAGCCTTACCAGGATGGTAATGCACACTCATATCATAATTCTTGAGGAACTCAAGCCATCTCCTCTGGTGAAGATTCAACTCTTTCTAGGTGAACACATATTGAAGGCTCTTATGGTCTGTGAACACATCACGTGAACACCATACAGGTAATGTTGAGGTCATAAGTTGGATAATTCTTCTCATGCACCTATTGATGTCTAGAAGGATAAGCTATAACCTTACCTCGCTGCATCAATACAAAACCTAGGCCAACTCTGAATGCATCACAATAGATCACATAACCGTCTGAACCCTCTCGTAGAGTCAAAATAGGAGTTGTAGTCAATCTAGTATTCAGTTCTGCGAAGCTTTTCGCACAATCATATGACCACTAAAACATAACCTTTTTCTGAGTTAACTTAGTCAATGAAGTAGCTATGGATGAAAATAATTCCACGAACCTTCTATAATAACCTCTAAATCTAAGAAGCTTCTGAAATCTTTAGAAGAGGTAGGTCTTGATCATGTTTCATCACTTTTATATTCTGAGAATCCACTCGGATCCCTTCGGGGTACACAATATGCCCAAGATAAGCAACAGACTGCAACCAAAACTCACACTTACTGAACTTAGCGAATAACTAGCGAATTTTGAGAGTTTCCAGGACAAACCTCAAATGATTCGCATGTTCTTCCTCATTCCTAGAATAAATGAGGATATCATCAATAAAGACGATAACGAACATGTCCAAATACAGCTTGAACACTTTGTTAATCAAATCCATGAAACCTGCAGGAGAATTGGTTAGTCCAAATGACATAACTACAAATTCATAATGACCATACCAAGTTCTGAAGGCTATTTTTGGGATGTCACTATCTCTAAATCTGAGCTGATTATAGCCGAATCTGAGGTCTATTTTCAAGAAATGACTAGCACCCTGAAGTTGGTCGAACAAGTCATCAATCCTGGAAATAGGTTACTTATTCTTGATTGTGACTTTGTTCAACAGCCTATAGTCGATGCACATTGTGAGAGAACCATCCTTCTTTTTCGCGAACAACACTGGTGCACCCCATGAGGAGATACTATGTCTGATGATGCCCTTATGTAGAATGTCTTTCAAATGTTCCTTCAATTACTTAACCTTGACTAGAGCCATTTTGTAAGAAGGAATAGAAATAGGCTGGGTATCTGGGAGTAGATCAATTCCAAAGTCAATCTCCCGTTTGGGGGAAACTCCGAGAAGATCTTCTGGAAACACTTCTTGAAACTCATTAACTACTGGAACTGACTCAAGATTTGGGGTTTTGGAGCTTGAATCCTTGACCTGAACAAGGTGATATAGATACCCCTTAGATATCATCTTTCTGGCCTTAAGGTAAAAAATGAATAGACCCATAGGAACTGAGCTACTACCCTTCCATTCTAAGATTGGCTTGTTTGGAAACTGAAAACGAACGATCCTAGTTCTATAATCGACTAAAGCATAACATGAATGTAACCAATCCATGCCTATAATGATATTAAAGTCTACCATTTCTAACTCTACAAGATCTGTTGAGATGACTTTTTGGGACACTGTGACAGGGCAATTTCTGTATACCAGTCTAGCTATAACTAGGTCACCGACTGGAGTAGAGACTGAGAAGGGTTCTGAGAGAGTTTCTGGACTAATATTAAAGTTTACTCCTATAGAACTGTAACACCCCGGAAATTCTATGACTTAAGTTAGAGCCTCACCTTATGAATAATGACTTAAAATATAGTCAAAATGATGTTTATAAACCTAAACTAATGTAATTGACTTGGTTTGAAAGAGTAAAAGTCTTAACGTCTAGAAAACGACCACGACGTCCGGAAACTAGAGAAGAATGTGTTCTAGAGTGTCCTGAGGTTTTGGGCAAGTTTGAGAGTGTCGTATGATGGTAAGATCTTGTAAAAAGGTTTAAATTAGGTAAGTTATGTTCATAGGGTCAAAATCGTTCGGGTACAACCTCCCCAAGGACCCCTTAGGGGTCATTGAGGAGGACCCAAACATGGACCCAAAAGCTGGCAAAACTGTAGCAAAGGACGAGACCAAGACTCACGGACCGTAGACTAGTCGACAGACCATTAGTCATGACCGTGAGTCTATACTTAGTCGTGGCACACTTGACCCCCCAAAAGGGAGCCTCAGTATCAAACGACAGATGACCAACACGGTCCGTAACTCCACCTACGGTCCTAGGTGGAGGGTCGTAAGTCCTGGCAGTTGTTAAGTTTTAGTTTTAGTTTAGGGGTCTTAGTTTTAGTTAGTTATTTAATTAAGGGTTAAGATGGGTGGTTAGTTAACTAATTACCATTCTAAACCTAACTATAAGACCCTAACCTAAGACTTTAACTCACACAACTAAACCCACAAGTCAAACTCATTCTTTCTCAAACCCTCTCAACTAAGAACCCCATTGAAGAAGAAGACCAAGGTTCATCTAGGGCAGCAAGGTTTCGATTTTTCCCCATCAGTTCTCAAGGAATAAACTAAGGTATGGTTGCTTATCACTCTTGGGATTCCTTTCCCCAAGAGGTCCCTTCAAGATGAATTTCAAAATCTCCAATTTCTAGGTTTTCAATCCAAAAACGTGGGTCTTCTTTCTAAAGTGAAATTGATGTTATAAACTGAATTTGATTGATGTTATATGAACAATTATGAATGAATTTATGTTGTATTTGTGGTTTCTTGAAGAATTCCCCATGAGACCCATGTTTCTCCTTTTTTCCTAATTCTAACCCTAGTTTTGTTGGATATTGATTGAAGGCTATGAATTGAAGGTATGTTATATAATTCATGTTTGTATGATGATTCTACCCTAGGTTATGTATAATTTCTATGAATTAGGGTTGAGTCTTTGAATAAAGCCTTGAAGGCTATGAATGAATATGTCAATTGATTATATTGATGTTGATGATTTATTATTCATGAATTACCTTGTATTATGTATTGGTTATGAACTGATTGGTGATTGAAGTATGAATGTCCTAGGAAGGGCAAGAAGGTATGAAGGTTGGTTCTTCTTTGAACTCAAGTATGGAAGGTGAATTACTTAGATTGTAATGATGCTATACCTAATGTGTTGTTGTGGTGTTGATGACCTAGTTTCCTCATCCTTAACCCTCTACACTTGAATTAGCTATGAATATGTATGTATGTTATGGTATGATTGCTATATGATTGAAAGGTAGTTCTCATGATTATAGTGTAATGTGAAGTGAAAGGGTTACTCACTTACTAAGTGTTTCTAAAGTGAAAGGATTGTTCTCACTTATGAACACATATGAGCTATTATGGTAAGATGTTTTCATAAAAGTCTAGTAAAGGCTAATGTGAACTTATGTGATGACTAAAGATGATTACAAAAGGGAATTAGATGCTTAGCACCGAAAGGGCATGTAAATGAGATGGGGGTCTCACGTTTAGTAAGTCCGGCTCCCACATGGGTTTCCTCACGTTTAGCAAGTCCGGATTACCCACGGTATGTGTTGTCTCATGAGATGGAAATCCCCACGTTTAGTAAGTTAGGATTTCTAGGAGCAATCTCCTTGACCCTTAACTATGTGCCCACATAGGACTTTAGCTTAGTGGATCACCTAGATAGCTATGTAGAATGGTTACACCTTAGGCAAGTGTTAACCCTCTCTTTTCGGTGTGGGAGTAGAACACGGATTCCATGTAGCTCTCATGGTCTATGTCGGTTATGGCAATATCTCCCTAATGTAAAAGTAAATGAAGGTATGAAAGGTGTGAACTCTTACTAGGGCTTTCTTAAGGGTTTCTACATAGTGTAAGGGAGGGTATGGGACTTCTCTTGCACATTGCACTTGTGGGATCCTAAGAGATGGTTGTAGTAGTGTTCTCTTATGATTATGATTATGACTTATGTATGTTGAAGTTATGTTATGTATATCATTATGAATATGGTAAGTTATGATGAAATATGACCTTATGAATGTATGCATGAAGTAGGTTACTTAATGTGATACTTGGCTTTGAGTAGGGTTATGGGATTCTATTCTTTGCATTGCACTAGTATTGCTTGGGTTGTCTACATGTTGAGATGATATCATGTTGGTGGTACCATGATGCTTACTTTGTGTGCATATTGGATTTACTTGGTAAAAAGCATGTTTTGGCTAAATGTCCTTTTATGCATGTTTCAAATGGTTTTTATGCATAGTAGCCATACTTAGTATGTGTGTTGTACTAACCCATATTTTTCCCTTTTCCCCACACATTTAGGTTCGGGCCGTTGAAGATTCAAGCTTACTTTTCAAGGCACTTGGAGTTGCTTCCCCAAGTTGGTGAGTCCTCAAGTCCGAGGACGAGACCATATGATCTAGCTTCTATGTTTAGTCTTTGATTATGTTGAAAGACATTGTTGTACTTTCCTATTCTAGGCTTCTAATTGATGTAAGGCTAAGTCCCATTTTCGATACTTCTATGTCTAGATGGTACATTGTGACGAAGTTAGATTCTATTTCCATATATGAAGTGAAGTTGAACTTCCAAAGTAAAAGTTTTAAATTTTCCGTAATTTTATTTTATGATACATGCTATGATGAAGGCTAAGGGCTTGTATAAGACCTCTTTGAGGTCGAATACGCCGGTAACGACTAGGGGTGCTCTCGGGTCGTTACAAACTTGGTATCAGAGCATAAGGTTGAGAATAATGTAGGATCCATGTCACAAGATACCACGTCGAGTAGAGTCTTGTTCATGGGTGTGAAGCGCGCCACACTTATGAATGAGAGGCTACGAGGTGCTTAGGAACTTTCACTCTTTTGTTACTCCATAGTCGTGCCTAAGAGTCTTAACTCTATTTAGTCCTTTTCTTCTAATCTTTTCTTGTGCTTATAGGCAATGAATACAAGAAGGAATAATGCAAGGAGGGCCGGTGAGGAGAATGTAAATGAGGCGGTTCCCCCTCAAGCTCCTCAAAACCCTCCAGTTCCTATTGAAGAAGGGGCTATGTCTAATGTTGAGATAAGGTCGGCTATTCATAATTTGACTCAAGTGTTGGCCACTCAAGTTGCTAGGGATGCTAGGGTCAAGTGAACCCCAATGCTAGCACTACCGCTTCTAGGATAAGGGATTTCACAAGAATGAATCCCCCTACTTTCTTTGGCTCCAAGTGGAAGAAGATCCACAAGGATTCATTGACGAAGTGTTTAAGGTTCTAGAGGCTATGGGTGTGTCTTCTCAAGAAAAGGCGGAGTTAGCCGCCTATCAACTCAAAGATGTGGCACAAGTGTGGTATGAACAATGGAAGGAGGGGAGACTTATTAGAGAGGGTCCAATAAGTTGGGCTACATTCAAATTGGCTTTTCTTGATAGGTTTTTCCCCTTGGAACTAAGGGAGAGGAAAATGCAAGAATTCATTAACCTTCGTCAAGGGGGTATGAGTGTGAAGGAGTATGGCCTCAAGTTCTCTCAATTGTCCAAACATGCTCCTACTTTGGTGTCGAACTCTAGAGCTACAATGAACAAATTCGTTATGGGGGTATCCGATCTTGTGGTGAATGAATGTAGGTCGGCTATGCTAATCCCAAGCATGGACATTTCTCGTCTTATGGTTCATGCCGAACAAATTGAGGAGCAAAAGCTTAAGCAAGTTGGTAGGGAATTGAAGAGGTCAAGGGCCGATGATGGAAATTCTTCTAAGGTTAGGTTTGAAATCCAAGATAAGCCAAAGTTCAAAAAGAGGTTTTCCAACCAAGGTCCTTCTAACACGCCAAGAGTCAACAAAGGTAAAGTGTCTACCCCCAAACCTCAAGAAGCAAGAGGTGGTGGTCCTTATGTTGGGAAGCCTATTTGTGCAAAGTGTGGTCGAAAGCATGAAGGCAAGTGTCTAGTTGGCACGGTAATTGCTATGGTTGCGGTAAGAGCGGCCACATGAGGAGGGACTGCCCTATGCTAAAGGCTCAAGGAAGGAGAATGCTCAAGCACAAGCAAGTGGCCCAAATCCCGATGCCCCAAAGAAGAATCGCTTCTATGCTCTCCAATCCCGAGGTGATCAAGAGAGCTCTCGGATGTTGTGACCGGTATGCTTCAAGTATTTTCAATTAATGTTTTTGCATTGTTGGATCCCGGTGCCACTTTGTCTTTTGTAACCCCTTTAGTGGCTATGAATTTTGATATGCTTCCCGATGTCTTAGATGAACCCTTTTTGGTTTCTACCCCGGTGGGTGATTCCATAGTTGCTAAAAGAGTTTATAGGGGTTGCCCCATATCATTGCCCAATAGAGTCACTTTGGTTGATTTGGTGGAACTTGATATGTTAGACTTTGATGTTATATTGGGGATGGATTGGCTTCATGCTTGTTTTGCGTCCATAGATTGTAGGACCCGAATTGTGAAGTTTCAATTTCCTAATGAACCCATTTTTGAATGGAAAGGGGTAATTCCATTCCTAGGGGAAGGATCATTTCTTGTATAAAAGCTTGTAAGTTGATTTCTAAGGGTTGTCTCTATCATATTGTGAGGGTTAAGGATCTTGAGTCCGAGATTCCTCCTTTAGAGTCGGTCCCCGTAGTGAAGGATTTTTCGGAAGTCTTTCCCGATGACTTACCGGGATTCCTCCCGAACGGGAGATAGATTTCGGCATAGATTTATTGCCGGATACACAACCCATTTCAATCCCTCCTTACCGGATGGCCCCGCGGAGTTGAAGGAATTGAAAACTCAACTCAAAGATTTGTTGGATAAGGGTTTCATCCAACCTAGTATATCACCTTGGGGTGCACCGGTGTTATTTGTGAAGAAGAAGGATGGATCTCTTCGTATGTGTATTGATTACCGACAATTAAATAAGGTGACCATTAAGAACAAGTATCCACTCCCTAGGATTGATGACTTATTTGATCAACTTCAAGGAGCAAGTTACTTTTCAAAAATTGATTTGAGGTCGGGTATCACCAACTTAGGGTGAGAGGTGTTGATGTTCCGAAAACAGCCTTCCGAACAAGATATGGTCATTTTGAGTTCTTAGTGATGTCCTTTGGTCTTACAAATGCCCCGACGGCTTTCATGGACCTTATGAATCGTGTGTTTAGAAATTTCTAGACCTATTCGTTATTGTCTTTATTGATGAATCTTGATATTCTCTAAAAGTGAGGATGATCACATGAATCATTTGAGGATAGTTTGCAAGTCCTCAAAGATCACCAACTCTATGCTAAGTTTAGCAAGTGTGAGTTTTGGCTAAGATCGGTTGCTTTCCTTGGTCACATTGTTTCTAGTGAGGGTATAGAAGTTGATCCAAAGAAAACCGATGCGGTCAAAAGTTGGCCTAGACCTTTGAGTCCTTCCGACATCCGAAGCTTTTTGGGTTTGGCCGGTTACTACCGGAGGTTTGTTGAGGGATTTTCATCTATTGCATCTCCATTAACGGCCTTAACTCAAAAGAAGTCCAAGTTCGAATGGTCGGAATCTTGTGAAAGGAGCTTCCAATTGTTGAAAGACAAGCTCACCTCTGCTCCGGTTTGACCTTACCGGAGGGCACCGAAGGGTTTGTAGTATATTGTGACGCTTCCCGAGTGGGTTTGGGTTGTGTCCTCATGCAGCATGGTAAGGTTATAGCTTATGCCTCGAGACAACTCAAGGTGCATGAGAAGAATTATCCAACTCATGACCTTGAGCTAGCGGCCGTAGTCTTTGCCTTAAAGATTTGGAGACACTATCTCTATGGGGTACATGTGGATGTGTTTACCGACCACAAGAGCCTTCAATATGTTTTTACCCAAAAAGAATTGAATCTCCGACAAAGGAGGTGGTTGGAACTCTTGAAAGATTACGATATGAGTGTACTTTACCACCCTGGAAAAGCAAATGTGGTTGCGGATGCTTTGAGTCGTGTATCTATGGGTAGTGTGTCACATGTGGAAGAAGAGAAAAGGAGTTAGCCCGTGATGTACATAGGCTAGCTCGGTTGGGTGTCCGACTTGAAGATTCCCCAAAAAAGGTTCATGGTCCGTCATAATTCCGAGTCATCGGTTGTTGTTGACGTGAAGTCTAAGCAACATCTTGACCCTATTTTGATGGAACTAAAAGAGTCGGTTCTCAACAAAGCAATAGAAACTTTCTCTCAAGGAGAAGATGGGGTGCTTAGGCACCAAGGGAGGTTATGTGTGCCGGATGTGGATGGCCTAAGAGAGACAATCTTAGAGGAGGCCCATGGGTCCCGATACTCCATCCATCCGGAGCCACCAAAATGTATCGCGACTTACGTGAGATTTATTGGTGGAACGGAATGAAAAGAGACATAGCAAAATTTGTGGCTAGGTGCTAAATTGCCAACAAGTCAAAGCCGAGCACCAAGGACCGGAGGTCTAACTCAAGATATTGATATCCCCACTTGGAAGTGGGAAGATGTAATATGGATTTCGTGGTAGGTTTGCCTCGAACCCGTAGGCAACATGACTCCATTTGGGTCATTGTGGATAGATTGACTAAATCAACCCATTTTCTTCCCGTCAAGGTTTTTATTCGGCGGAAGATTATGCTAAGTTGTACATTAAGGAGATTGTGAAGTTGCATGGGGCCCCTTGTCGATTATTTCTGATAGAGGTGCCCAATTTACTTCCCATTTTTGGAGGCTTTCCAAAGTGGGCTTGGTACTCAAGTGAAACTTAGTACCGCATTTCACCCTCAAACGGATGGTCAAGTGGAACACACCATCCAAACCTTAGAAGACATGTTGAGAGCATGTGTCATTGACTTCAAAGGTAATTGGGATGACCACCTACCTTTGATAGAATTTTCCTACAACAATAGCTACCACTCAAGTATTGCTATGGCACCCTTTGAAGCACTTTATGGCAGAAGGTGTCGATCTCCGATTGGGTGGTTTGAAGTGGGTGAATTTGCTCTTCTTGGTCCCGAGGTAGTCTATGAGGCCACAGAGAAAGTTCAACTTATAAGAGATAGGTTGAAAATGGCTCATAGTCGGCAAAAGTCTTATGCCGATAATAGAAGGAGAGATCTTGAATTTGAAGTAGGTGATTGCGTCTACTTGAAGATCTCACCCATGAAAGGGGTGATGAGGTTTGATAAGAAGGGGAAACTTAGCCCCCGGTATGTTGGGCCTTATGAGATCTTGAAGCGTGTCGGAAAGGTCGCTTATGAGTTAAAATTGCCCAATGAATTGGCCCCAATTCACCTGGTGTTCCATATTTCTATGTTAAAGAAGTGTATAGGTGAATCGGTGTTCATTCTCCCTCTGGAAGGTTTAGGGCTGAATGATAACCTTTCTTATGAAGAGGTTCCGGTCGAAATCTTAGATCGTCAAGTTAAGAAGTTGAGGAATAAAGAGGTTGCCTTCGTAAAAGTCCTATGGAGAAACCACCTAGTTGAGGGTGCAACATGGGAGGCCGAGGCCGACATGAAGTCCCGCTACCCTCATCTTTTTCCTCCTACCCCTAGCCACAGTTGAGGTTAGTAGTTTCTCTTAATTTGGTATAAATTGAAAATCATGTGTGTTGACGATTATGGCATGATTTCTTGTATGTGCATATTTTGTTTTTTTTGTGAAAAAAATCATGCTTAAGTTGTCTTTTTGATTTTTCATGAATTTTGTTTCTCATGGTTGAAATTGCACCCATAGATGTTGTGTGATGTTGTCTTCATGAGAGTTAAAAGGAGCATGCTCGATGTTGTCTTGTTAAAGAAATGTCTTGTTGATTGCTTAATATATATGTTGAGACTCATTGAATATGGAGAAGGTAGTTCCTCCTACAATTATGCGAAGTAATGAGTTTTGAGCATAGTGATGTTGTGGATTTAATTCCTATATAATATGATGACATGATGTTGTTGATGTGACTGGTTGTTGTGCTGCTAGTTTGAGTCATTTTCTCCCTAGAAAGAAGTCCAAGTGACATTCGGGGACGAATGTTCCTAAGGAGGGGATATTGTAACACCCCGGAAATTCTATGACTTAAGTTAAAGCCTCACCTTATGAATAATGACTTAAAATATAGTCAAAATGATGTTTATAAACCTAAACCAATGTAATTGACTTGGTTTGGAAGAGTAAAAGTCTTAACGTCTAGAAAACGACCACGACGTCCGGAAACTAGAGAAGAATGTGTTCTAGTGTGTCCTGAGGTTTTGGGCAGGTTTTGGAGTGTCGTATGATGGTAAAATCTTGTAAAAAGGTTTAAATTAGGTAAGTTATGTTCATAGGGTTAAAAACGTCTGGGTACGACCCCCCAAGGACCCATTAAGGGTCCTTGAGGAGGACCCAAACATGGACCCAAAAGCTGGCAAAACTGCAGCAAACGACGAGACCAAGACTCACGGACCATAGACTGGTCGACGGACCGTAATTCATGGCCGTGAGTCTATACTTAGTCGTGGGAGACTTGACTCCCCAAAAGGGAGCCTCAGTATCAAACGACGGATGACCAGCACGGTCCGTAACTCCACCTACGGTCTGTAGGTGGAGGGTCGTAAGTCCTGGCAGTTGTTAAGTTTCAGTTTTAGTTTAGGGGCCTTAGTTTGAGTTAGTTATTTAATTAAGGGTTAAGATGAGTGGTTAGTTAACTAATTACCATTCTAAACCTAACTATAAGACCCTAACCCTAAGACTTTAACTCACACAACTAAACCCACAAGTCAAACTCATTCTTTCTCAAAACCCTCTCAACTAAGAACCCCATTGAAGAAGAAGACCAAGGTTCATCTAGGGCAGAAAGGTTTCAAATTTCCCCATCAGTTCTCAAGGAATAAACTAAGGTATGGTTGCTTATCACTCTTGGGATCCCTTTCCCCAAGAGGTCCCTGCAAGATGAATTTCAAAATCTCCAATTTCTAGGTTTTCAATCCAAAAACGTGGGTCTTCTTTCTAAAGTGAAATTGATGTTATAAACTGAATTTGATTGATGTTATATGAACAATTATGAATGAATTTATGTTGTATTTGTGGTTTCTTGAAGAATTCCCCATGATACCCATGTTTTTCCTTCTTTCCTAATTCTAACCCTAGTTTGTGTTGGATATTGATTGAAGGCTATGAATTGAAGGTGATGTTATATAATTCATGTTTGTATGATGATTCTACCCTAAGTTATGTATAATTTCTATAGAATTAGGGTGAAGGCTATGAATTGAATATGTCAATTGATTATATTGATGTTGATGAGGTTATTACTTCATGAATTACCTTGTATTATGTATTGGTTATGAACTGATTGTTGATTGAAGTATGAATGTCCTAGGAAGGGCAAGAAGGTATGAAGATTGGTTCTTCTTTGAATTCAAGTATGGAAGGTGAATTACTTAGATTGTAATGATGCTATACCTCATGTGTTGTTGATGACCTAGTGTCCTCATCCTTAACCCTCTACACTTGAATTAGCTACGAAATATGTATGTATGTTATGGTATGATTGCTATAAGATTGAAAGGTAGTTCTCATGATTATAGTGTAATGACCTGAGACTTAGAGCCTTATGCCCTACCTTTCTGATCCTAACAAAACCTAGAAGATGGAATACTAGCTAATGAAGGTGCTGGGGATGAACCCTTTTGCTTAACCTGCGAGCAATTTCCACTGCCCAATTTCTATTGAAAATACTCATAGTTTCCTGTGCTAGCCTTTTTATTTTCCTTAGCTTGTTCCAAAATCTTATCTCCCTCAACCTGCTGAGCATGAGTCATGATCCTAGAGATATTCATATTTTCCAGCAACAGAGTGTTCGTACATTCTATTTTCACTAAGTCAAATACCCCATATAGAAACTTGTTGATTTGAGCCTTGGAATCGACAACCATGTGAGGAGCATACCTAGAGAGCTGGGTGAACTTGAGTCCGTACTCTTGGACTGTAATGTTACCTTGGCTCAAATTCATCAATTCCTGAGCTCTTGCCTCTCTCAACTCTCTTGGGAAAAACCTTTCCAAAAAAGTCTCACTAAAGCACTCCTAAGTGATATGAGCTGTATCCGTACCCCACTTTTCTTTCCATTGAGTAAACCAGATGTGAGCTACATCCTTAAGCTAGTAGGATGCTAACTCCACCCTATCATTTCCAGTCACTTGCATCACTCCAACAATTTTCTTGACCTCATCCATGAAGTTTTGGGCATTCTCACCAATATGCGACCCTAAGAACTCAGGCGGATTCATACTAACAAAATCATAATCACTGGCTGCCACTGATCAACCACTAGCATTTGCATGGACTTGAACCTGCTAGTTGTTCTGGTTGGTCACACTTTGAGCCAAAAGCGGAATGGAGTTCTGAAACTTAGCATTCGAAACTTTATGATTTGGGACCGGAGGAGGTGCGTTAGCATTGCATGCATTCATATTCCTTCCGTAAGCTCTACGGCAGGCATGATCTGAAACACATAATGACGAGTTAGAATGAGAAGTTGTATCATACCTCACGCACGGTAAGAGTATAAAAAAAGTGAAGTTTTCCTAAAACACTTCATAGCCTCCCCCTCATTAGATGTGGTGCACTTCACATCCATGAAAAGGGTTCTACTTAGCGAGGCTTTTCAGACATCCTAGGACTCTTAAACCTAGTGCTCTGATACCAAGTTTGTCACGCCCCAAAGCTACCCCAAGACGCGGACACGAGCCCTAGGATCACGAGTGACCCCAAGCTAGCATCTCATAGGCATACTAAATAAATTGAGGTAAGGAAATATAGTGCGGAAGCTAAATTATAAGATAAACTGAAATGATATGATGGGGAGTACCCATAACTATCTGAATATTTAAGAACTGAGAGTTAAAAAAAAAACTGAAAGGTCAAATTCAAGTGCTAAAGCTGAAACTAACTATGTCTTAAATAAGCTTCTAACTGACTAGAAGTGCTGGGACATGCCCCAGATAAATCTAGAAAAACTAAAACTAAAGACTAAAAGAAAAGAAAACATGCCTGTCGTCCTCGGAGAATGAGGTCTCACCACTGATACTACTGAACTGATGACCTGGAATCAACCTATGCGTGATCTGGAAGCTGAGGAACTAAACCTACATCATGAGAAAATGTAGCGCAGAGTATGCGTTAATGCATGAAAGGCACTGAGTATGCAGTATAGAGTAAAGTTGAACAATAAACATAACTGAACAAAGCGATAATGCAATGATAAGATATGGACATGATAAATATGCTAAACATACTGAACATGAACTAACTGAATACAATGACCAGGTTTATAATATGCTAAAACTGAAATCTTATTGTAACTAATAGCATATCAATGCAAAAGAATCTGACTGTGGGAGCTACTACTAACTTACATAAAACCACATAAGCTAAATTTGGAGTCCGATGTATATGCCCCATCAGAGGACCCCATATACCATGCCAGAGGTATAGAGGCATGACTAGTGTGATCACTAAAATGTAATGCCCACAGAGGGGACTTATCAACCTATGGGGGCATGTAGTTCTAGGACTTGAGGGTGACTGACCCTAGTCCACTCAGTATTAAGCTACTCCTAATTAGAATGTATATAAGCAATATTATGACTGAAATGCTGAAGTACTGGATCGCTCAATTACTAACATGCAAACTCTGAGAATGCAATAATTATAACTAAAAATGTGACATTCGTAAACTGAAGCATGTATATGAAAAATAACTGACCTAGCATGTGTAATTCATGAACTAAAAGAACTACATAGCTAGGGTTCTGAATATCATATAAGAAACTAAGAAACAATATGACAATCTGATTTGGATCATTCTAACAGCTAAAACCCAACAATTTCTAACACTCAAGAAACCCTAGGTCTAGATAATATTAAGGGAATCAAGATTCAGACTGAAATCTAGGGACCCAATATGTGAAAGAAATCCACTTGTGAAATCCCACATACCTGATTACGAATTCCATAGAGAAATCTTTCAATTTTGGGGCTGAAACTGATGAAACATTGCTCCGTTTTTGAACTAGGGTTGCTCGACAATTTCCCTCTTGTTTTTCTCTAAGATTGATGAATTTTCTGTGAATGATTGATTAGGTTAGGTTCTAATTTAGTTTCTAGGCTAAAACTAACCAAAACCATGTCGTTTAGGGGTTAAATGACGTAGTTTAGGGTTCTAACGCATAAGGAAAACACCAAACGACCCCTGACTTAAAAGCTTTCTTGCCAACAGAAGGACAAGCCTGATGCACTGTGGATGGACCGACAATCTATTCTGGTCAGCCGTCAATTTATACTGGAAGCTAAATATTGGGGGTTTGACCCACGACCCTGGACCATGGACCGTGGCCTGACCTACGGTCCGTTGGTCTTGGAGTGGGTTGACCCTTAGCTGATTTTCTGGGGGGTTCTGGGAGGGGGTTGCAGGTGGTGAACCATGGACCACAAGAACGGACTATGGATCACCCTGCGGTCCATGGGTTGCACCTGCAACTTCTGAAATCTGCATTTTGGGGGGTTTTCAGATACATGGTGTTACATTTTCTATCCCTTTATATCATGTTTTATCTTGGTGAATTGCATGTTATAAAATGTCCTCTTTTAGCATGATTTAAATGTTTTATGCATAGCTATCATACTTGGTACATTGTTTTTTACTAACACATAATCTTGCCTTCATATACCCAAATGTAGGGTCTGACAGTCAGGTTTCTCAGTTTAGTGGCTAGTGGTTGATTACGAGGTTTCTGAGCTTTGTTGAGTCCTCATGCTTTGAGGACGGACTTTTATTGTTTTATTTTATTTCTTGTATTTTATTTTTGGACATGATGTATGGGCTAGGCCAGATTTTATTCTATTAAGTTAGATTGCTATTGAGACAAAAAGTTTAGACTTCTGCTTTTCTTTTATAAAAACTATTGGACTTGGACTGTTGTTTTACTTCTTATGTTCTATTTCTTATGTCATGAATGCTAAGTGGCTAGTATGGGGTATCTCGGGGTCCCATACGCTATGTTTCATCTAGGGGATACAGTGGATCGTGACGAACTTGGTAATCAGAACACAAGGATTAGAATGGTCCTAGGATGTCTCATAAGCCACGTCGAGTAAAGTCTTGTTCATGATTGTGAAGCCGATTTGACGTTTCAGGCACACCTCATCCAATTATAGGTGTTCAACGATCGTAAATCACTATAAACCCCAACTAAACAAGATGGGGTCGAATCCTACAGGGAGCGGTACGTGTTTTAGATTCAATAAGGAAGTATGCATGTAGTCTAATCAGTCATGGGAATAGAAATTATCGATTAAAGACATAATCAAGTAAAGGGGTAACACGAAAGTCAAATTCGGGGGGGGGGGGGGGTTGGTTTAAGTTATCAACTACAACAATCGCAAACAATAAAAATTAACAATAATGAGATGGATTCTTGGGATGTGATGGATTATAGGCAAATATAGACATATGGGTAATTACAACTATTAGTAAATAGCTAGATATTAGTGAGTAGGCTAGGCTATAAGGGAGGTAATTTTCTCTCGAATAATTACCCCGAATCAGGTGATTTCTCTCGAACATCAACAAGCATGAAAATTAAGAGCAACCGACACCTTAGTACATTCACTCTCTCGAGCTAATTATGTGGAATTGGTTTTAGGATTCACTCTCTCGAGCTAAACCCAGATCAACCCAATACCCAAAAACTATTAATCAAAAACCTTAGTTCTAAAACCTCTCTCCCGAGCAAGCCAAGAACACAAACATAGAACTACATTTGCATCTACAATTCTTAAATTAAACCACAATTAATGAATAAAATCACTTTTAAATAGCATGTAAATTAACAATTAGCAATACTCATAAGCTAAATTAGCCCATAATAACATGATCACACCCCAAGAATTGGGGTTTTAGCTAGACATTATAAAAAGGTAAAAACACATATAAAATTGATTATCCATCAACTCGGTAAGCGTAATTTCATCCTTACAATGCTCCACTTTGATGAATCTCAAAGACCAACTTTCAATTGCTCAAAAATGAACTTCTTCAATCCCTCAAAGCTAAGGTAAAACTCTAGAGAAAACTATCTCAGATGTCTAAGAAAATTAAAAGGAATATTCTCAAAATATTACTTGATACTAAGCTAAATGTTCAAAATCCTATTTATAGTAGCCAAACATGTGCTAAGATAGCCCATTCGGCGAAGTAAGTCAGGCTCGCCAAACCACTCGGTGAGCCATCCTTTGGTCTTTTCCATCGCCCTTTTGCCTTAGCATTCAGCATCCTCAAGGTCCGTAACTTTGGGCGATCTATGTTGGCTTCGCGGAATCACTCGACGATCCGCCGACTGCTCCTTTTCATAACCAACTTGGTTGTTTCCTTCAGGGCTTGGCACACTAGAACTTTAGGCGGTCAGATGAGCCAATCAGCGACACGTCGAGTTCTCTTGGCGATCCTCAGGCTCGCCCTTCTTCATTTCTTCAGTTTGTTTTGTTCCTTTTTGCCTGTTAGTTTCCTTGCTTTGTTCCTAAACCATATACCTGAAAATCAAGGATTTAACATAAGTTATTGGCACAAATTAAGCATTTGAGAACACTAAATCTATATAAACAAATCTCGGACTCATCAATACCCCCAACTTAAACTTTTCCTTGTCCTCAAGTAAAACTAAAGTTCAGCAGTTCAAAAAGGATGTCTCAAACAGTGATTCATAAGACTCAACCATGAATTCACACAACAAGACTCAACTTACTCATGCAAGGATCAATTGTGCACTCAAAGATTCAATTAGTTACTTACCATTATCAAAGGTGCTCAAGTTCAAAATACTTGCTTTAAATGCAAGTTCAAGCTCAATAAAGGTACTAAAATGCTCTCACAACAAAAATGATTCCAAACTCACACGCAATTTCTCAACAATTTATGGTTCTAGAATCACATACAACTCTCACAATCACAAGATGAACACATGCATGACTTCACCGATAGGTTTGCCCTTATTTTCCAATCAACATTCGTTTCAGCTCACTCAAGATCAAAAAGGTCTTTCAAGGCTTGTAATGGGGCTGACTTTAAAGGTATGGTCATTTAGGCTTATCGACTGCTACCCTCATGAAATGTGGTCTGAACATCATTTTTCTTCTTTTTCTTCAGCATTTTAATCATGCTCAAAATTTACCCTATTATTTAACTTCCAATGGACTACTAGACACCCCATTTCTTTTGCAACTTTCACAACTTTTTCATTCTTTTTCTTTTTCTTTCTTCTTTTCTTTCCCTTTTTTTTATATGGAGGTTTCCATTTTTTTCAAGACCATGACATAAAGGAGAATTTTTCACATTTCTTGATTTACCTTCTCTCTTCACCACACCCCCAACTTAGGCTTTTGGCCTAAGTTGGCTATTCAAACAAACCACACTTCATGAGAGTTATGGGTGAATGGATAAAGAGGGGTCCCAATTGTTCAAGCTTTTTCCAAGAAAAGGATTAAGCTCAAAGGGGTTCAAGAAAGGTTCACACACTTCACTATGTTGGCCAGAAAAAGAGGTATATTATCAAGTTGTTTCACTAATCAAAATTGTTGCCTAAGATTATTTCAAGAGCTTGCATCACTTAGTCAATCGGACCAATGAGGCAAATTTTAGGTGTCACCACACAATGCTCAAGGTAAGCTCATCACACAATGTATTGGTACCAATATCAAACGAGACTCATTCGAGCTAGTGTGCAATGTTCATCACAAGAGACTTCATTCGATAATCGACTAGTCAAAACGAGATGCAAAAAGGTCACATATTTTCTATGCCACTTTATTTGGCCTCATAGTAGCAACACATGATTTTTTGTTTGATTAAGAGAACTATTCAAGTAATCGGTATTGATCATAACTGATACTGAAATTTGCACAAGAACAATCACAGTCAAATTGGGTTTAGGATTCACTCTCTCGAGCTGAACCCAGATCAACCCAATACCCACAAACTATTAATCAAAAACTTTAGTTCTAAAACCTCTCTCTTGAGCAAGCCAAGAATACAAACATATAATTGCATTTGCCACTGCAATTCTTAAATTAAACCACAATTAATGATTAAACTCACTTTTAAATAGAATTTAAACTAACAATCATCGATATCCATAAGCTAAATCAACCCATAATCACATGATCACACCCCAAGAATTGGGGTTTTAGCTAGACATTATAAAAAGGTGAAAGCAGTTACCAAATTGATTATGTATCAACTGGGTAAGAGTAATTTCATTCTTACAATGCTCCAATTTTATGAATATCAAAGACCCACTTTTAATTTCTCAAAAATGAATTTCTTCAATCCTCCAAAGCTAAGGTAAAACTCTAGAGAAAACTATCTCAGAGGTCTAAGAAAATTAAAAAGATTATTCTAAAAATATTACTTGATACTAAACTAAATGTTCGAAATCCTATTTATAGTTGCCAAAAATATTCTACGAAAGCCCATTCGGCGAAGTAAGTCTGGCTCGTCAAACCTCTCGGTGAGCCGCCCTTTGGTCTGTTCCATCGCCCTTTCAGTTTGGCATTCAGTATCATCAAGGTCTATAACTTTGAGCAATCTATCTTGACTTGAATCACTAGGCGATCCATTGTCTGCTCCTTTTTGTCGCTGACTTGGTTCTTTCCTTCAAGGCTTGGCACACTGGAAGTTTAGGTGGTCAGATGAGCCGCTCGGCGACATGCCGAGTTTTCTTGGCAATCCTAAGGCTTGCCCTTCTTCATTTCTTCAGCTTGTTTTGTTCCTTTTTTCTTGTTAATGTCCTTGCTCTGTTCCTCAATCCATATACCTGAAAATCAAGGATTTAACATCAGTTATAACATTAATTAAGCATTTGAGAACACTAAATCTATATAAATAAACACTCAATGAGTCCAAATCTCAGACTCATTAGAAGTGCGCCACATTTATGGATGAGAGGCTACAAGATAATAAGGTAACTCCACTTCTTTCATTACTTTAAAGTCGTGCGATGGAGCTTAACTCTATAAAATCTCTCCTAATCCTTATAACATGCTCTATATGATATGACTACTCGAAGAGCTTATGCTAAAAGGAATGTGAGAAAGAATGCGGAACAAGAAGCTCCTCCCTAAGCTCCTCAAGTTCTGGTTGATCGTTTGGCCGAACAAGTGACTAATGTGGAGTTTAGGGCTGCTTTTCAAGTGTTATATCAAGCCATGATGGCTCAAAAAAATAGGGAGGTTGCGGTTCTCGTTAACCTAAATGTGGGTACAGAGGCATCTATAGTGAGGGACTTCACTAGAAGGAATCCTCCAGATTTTCATGGTTCTAACGTTGAGGAAGATCGTCAAGAGTTCATTTATTAGGTTTATATGGTCTTACTGATCATGGGAGTTACGCCGGTGGAAAATGCAGAGTTGGCCACTAACTAACTTAAAAGTGTGGCTCAAATCTTGTTCAACCAATAGAAATAAGGGAGACATGAAGATGTGGGTCCTCTTGATTGGGAGAATTTTAAAGCTATTTTTCTTGATTGGTTCTTTCCCCTTGAGATGAGGGAAGCCAAGGTTCTTGATTTCATTAACCTTCGACAAGAAAGTATGAGTGTGAGGGAATATGCCCTAAAGTTCACGCAACTGTCTAAATATGCTCCAATAATGGTTGTCGATCCAAGGGCAAATATGAGTAAGTTCGTTTTGGGGGTGTCCGAAATGGTGATTTAAGAGTGCTGTACTGCCATGCTTATTAATGACATGAACATCTCTCATCTCATGGTTCATGGACAATAAATTGAAGAGGAGAAACTTAAGGAAAAGTCTATAGAGGTAAAGAGGGCTAAAATCGGTGATGGTAATTTCTCTCATGCAAGGTCCGATAGACATGCTCGTCCTAGAATTTGACAAAGTCTTTCCTGTCAAGGTTCCTCCAATGCTCCTCATAAGTTCAACAAAGATAGGGTGTCTAACCCTAAGCCTCAAGGTGGTAATAGTAGTGGATCATCATTGCCTATGTCTACTTGTACTAGGTGTGGAAAGAAGCACGAGGGTAAGTGCCTAGCCGACACGAATGGTTGTTTTAGTTATGGTAAAAGTGGTCATAAAATGAGGGATTTCTTAAGGCTCATGGTTAAAGAATGAAGGGCATACAAGCTCCTCCTAGTGGTTTGGGTCCCAATGCTCCTAAGAAAAACCGATTCTATGCACTTCAAACTCATGGTGAACAAGAGGGTTCTCCCGATGTGGTTACGGTACGTTGAAAGTTTTCCAACTTGATGTTTATGCTTTAATTAATATTGGTGCTACCTTGTCTTTTGTGATGCTATATGTGGCTATGAGGATTGATGTTCTTCCGGATGTATTATTGGATCTTTTTTCTGTCTCTACTCTTGTTGGTGATTCTATTATGGCTAAGATGGTCTATAGAGAGTGTCCCGTTTCCTTGTCCCGTAGAGTTACTCTTGTTGACTTGGTAGAGCTTGATATGATAGATTTTGATGTCATCATTGGGATGATTTGTTGCACTCATGTTATGCTTCTATCGATTGTAGAACTTGTGTAGCCAAGTTTCCGTTTCCGAATGAGCATGTCCTATAGTGGAAAGGGGGAAATTCTATGCCTAAGGGTCAGTTTGTCTCTTTTCTTAAAGCTAGAAAGATGATTTCTAAGGGTTTCATTTACCATATAGTTAGGGTGAGGGATGTGGATTCCAAAATCCCTACTCTCGAGTCAGTCCCTGTTGTTAATGAGTTCTCGGAAGTGTTCCTAGATGAGTTACCCGATATTCCTCCCATAAGGGAAATAAACTTCGGTATTGACTTTCTCCCTGATACGCAACCTATTTCTATTCCTCCTTACTATATGGCTCCGGCAGAACTTAAGCAGTTGAAAGAACAATAGAAGGATTTACTGGATAATCATCCGACCGAGTATCACTCCATGGGGTGCTCTAGTCTTGTTCATTAGAAAGAAAGATGGTTCTCTTCCTATGTGTATTGACTATCGTTAGTTGAACAAGGTGACCATTAAGAATAAGTATACTCTCCCAAGGATAGATGATTTATTTGACCAACTTCAAGGAGCAAGTTACTTCCCTAAGATTTATCTTCGATCAGGTTATCACTAATTGAGGGTGATAGAAGATGACATTCCCAAGATGGCTTTTTGTACTTGGTATGGTCATTATGAGTTTTTGGTAATATCCTTTGGGTTGACTGATTCTCCGATGACATTTATGGATTTGATGAATAGGGTGTTTAGACAATATCTTGACATGTTTGTGATTGTTTTCATTTATAATATATTGATATATTCGAGATGTGAGAATGAGCATATTTATAATTTGAGGATCGTGATTCAAATTCTTAAAGACAAACAACTTTTTGCAAACTTTAGCAAATGTGAGTTTTGGGTAAGGTCCATAGTTTTTCATGGTAACATTGTTTCAAGCAAGGGCATTGAGGTAGATCCTAAGAAGATGGATGCGGTCAAGAGTTGGCCTAGACCTCTAACCCCTTTGGATATTAGAAGTTTCTTGGGTTTGGCCGGTTACTATAGAAGTTTTGTTGAGGATTCTATTCAATTGCCTCTCCTTTTACGGCTTTGACTCAAAAAAAGGCTAAGTTCATATTGTCTGAAGCGTGTGAGAAGAGTTTTCTAGAATTGAAAGATAGACTTACTTCTGCTCCGGTGTTGACCTTACCGGAAGGGACAGATGGTTTTGTTGTTTATTGTGATGCCTCGAGAATTAGGCTAGGGTGTGTGCTTATGTAGAATGGGAAAGTTATTTCCTATGCCTCAAGGCAACTTAACATTCATGAGAAGAATTATCCTACCCATGACCTTGAACTAGCGGCGGTTGTATTTTCCTTAATAATTTGGAGGAATTTTTGTATGGAGTTCATGTAGATGTGTTTGCCGACCACAAGAGTTTGCAATATGTATTTAATCAGAAGGATCTAAATCTTCACCAAAGAAGGTGGCTTGAGTTATTGAAAGATTATGATATGAGTGTTCTCTATCACCCCATTAAATCTAATGTGATAGCGGATGCTCTTAAGTGATTATCTATGGTCGTATTTCTCATATTGAGGAAGATAGGAAAGAGTTGGTTCGGGAGGTTCATAGATTGGCCTGATTAAGTGTTTAGTTAGTGGACTCCACGAAAAGTGGTGGTATGGTTCACAATGGTGCATAATCGTCTTTTGTGGCAGATGTGAAAGCCAAGCAAGGTCTTGATCCAATTTTGGTTGAGTTAAAAGAAGTTGTGTTAAAGAAATCCAGTGAGGCTTTCTCCCAAGGGGAAGATGGTGTCCTTAGATATCAAGGTCGTTTGTGTGTTCCAAATGTTGATGACTTGAGGCAAGAGATCTTGACAGAAGCCCATAGTTCGCGGTATTTCATTCACCCGGGTGACACCAAGATATACCGTGATTTACGGGAGGTCTATTGGTGGAATGTGATGAAAAAGGATATTGCAAGATTTGTGGCTAGAGAAAGTTTGACTTATTAGATAGAGGTTGAAAATGGCTCAAAGTCAGCAAAAGTCATATGTCGATGTGATAAGAAGAGATCTTGAGTTTGATGTTCATGATTGGGTTTACTTGAAAATTTCACCCATGAACGGTGTAATAAGGTTTAGTAAAAAAGGGAAGCTTAGTCCCCGATATGTAGGCCCATATAAGATTTGAGAGGTGTTGGTAAGGTTACTTATGAACTAGGTTTGCCTAATGAGTTGGCATCGGTGCATCTAGTTTTCCATGTCTCTATGTTGAATAAATGTGTTGGTGATCCGACATCCATAGTTTCCTTAGAATGGCTGGGAGTTATGGAGAATCTTTCGTATGAAGAAGTTTCGATTGGGATTTTAGACCGGCAAGTTAAGAAGTTGATAAATAAGGAAGTAGCTTATGTGAAAGTGTTTTGAAGGAATCAGTTAGTTGAGGGTGCTACATGGGAGGCCGATGCCAATATGATGTCCCGATATCCACATCTATTTGCTTCTACTCCTACTCTAGCTTGATGAAATGAGTTCCTAATGGTTTGTTCTTTATTTTGGAGTCATGTGTCTTATCTGTTTCCATGATTTCCTTACAAGGCATGATTTATGAAAAGTTCAAGTTTTGATCTTGGAGTTGATGTTTCCTCCTTGGATGTTAGCTTGGAGTTGATGTTCCCTCCTCGGATATGTGTATTGCATGCATAATGGGCTATTAAAATTAGTTCCATCCCTCTTATGATGTTTTGATAATGTACTAGCCTAGAATCGATAGTTCCTCCTTCGTTATATGCATTTAGATGAAGTTCCATTATAGGTTAGGTTGTTAGTTCCTCTCCTACTCTTTTTGTACCAGCTTAAATCTCATTTGAGGACGAATGATCCCAAGGGGGAGATGTGGTAACACCCTGGATCTAAAAGAGGTTAAGATAGAACTTTTAATGAGTTGTAGGTGCAAACCCACGAGGGCCACCCATGGCTCGTGTATGGGACCACAGACCATATGTGTGATTCGTGGATGGCACCTCCCCTGGCCTGTCATAAAGACCAGTACCACGACCTGACCAATGGAAAGTTGGCTAGACCACGGTCCGTGGTTGGGGCCCTTGGTTCGATGGCCCAAAATTCACTTTCTAACCACTATCGACGTGCAAGACAGACTGTCGGTCAGTCGATGGTTCGTCGACGTGTGGTCGTGGGTTAAGATTCAGAAGTTAACTTCATGGGTAGTTGGGTCATTTCCTAATTAATTAACTCCTATACTATGTCATTTTACCCTTCACTAAGAACCCTATATAAGTGTTTTCAACCCCCAAATTAGCCTATTCACTTCATTCTCTCCAAATTCACCAAAAAGAAGAACTCTTCAATAATTCTCTCTCTAGAAATTTTGAAGAAGAAGGATTCAAGCTAGGGTTTCAAGTCAAGTCTCAATTCCTCCATTGAAGATTAGCTTTTAGCTTCAAGGTATGATAGTTTTCATCCATGTATTCCTTTGATTCATGGAGTTCCCAAATTCCTCTATTTTAAAAGTTACAATTCTCCAATTGAGTTAGGGTTTTCTTCAATTGCCATGGGTTCTCTTGATTATTGATTTAAATGAATGCATGATGATCTCTTATGAATGAATTGATAGAATGCTATGATTTTATGATGATTTCCCCTATGAACCCGTGTAATCCCCATGTTTTCAAGTGATGATCCTGTGATGTGGGTTTTTTTATTATAAATGCAGAGTTTTATGAAATTTAGCATGTATTGATAGATTTAAATGAATCTATGATGAAATCCATGGCTAACCCATGTTTTTTAAAGGTTGATGATTGAAAGTGGGTTTTGGACTTTAAAAGGTAAATTATGGAATTATGCATGTTCTTATGAAATCTATGCAAATGTTTTAATGATGCTTTGAGAGTAAAGTGTCAATGATGATGTTGTTGTTGTGTTATTGAAAGGATTTTCTCATAAACTCATGAAAGCATGATGTGAAAGGTTTTCTCACATAATAAGGATTATAAGGTTGAAAAGTCTTCTCACCTAACTGAATCAAAGATTAAGAGCTATCCTAATAAAACCTAGCTTGGATTGGTTATTGAATGATAACTTTCCATGGATGATGACTTAGCTTGGATTGTCAAGATGACGTGCCCTTCCATGGATAATATGAATAAGTAAGAATTGACTATTCCGTTGTATTTATGCTTACCACCGAGAGGATATTGAGATTGAAGCTCTGCCATTAGTAGGGTCGGGTTTCTAGTAGAAATATCATTATCCCTTACAGATGTGCCCCCATAGGATGATTGTCTAGATAGACATTAGCTAGTGGATCTACTTTAGCTTTGATTTATGGTCCATACCTTGGAATGTAGGACAACCCTTTTCGGTGTGGGAGACACCGGGGGATCATGTTATAACTCACATGGTCTCTATGTCAGTTAAGGCTAATTACCACATTAATAATGAACTAAGGTTACTTAAAGTAGTATTTCATGTGTTCAAAGGCTTTAAATGATTTTAGCTTGCATTGACCATGGTTTTATGACTTGCGTTTTCTAACCCTTTATATCATGCTTTAGCTTGGTCATTGCATGTCATGAAATGTCATCTTTTAGCATGATTGAAATGTTGTATGCATAACTATCGTACTTGGTACATTGTTTTGTACTAACACATACTCTTGCTTACATTTCCCCAAATGTAGGGTCCGACAATCAGGTTTCTCTGTTTCGTGGCTAGTGTTTGATTTCGAGGTTCCCGAGCTTTGGTGAGTCGTCATGCTTCGAGGACGGACTTTCATTATTTTAGTTTCTTTCTTGTATTTTAGTTTTGGACATGATGTATGGACAAGGCGTGATTTCATTCTATTGTAATAGATGGCTATTGAGACAAAGAGTTTAGACTTCCGCTTTTCTTTTGTAAAAAACAATCGGACTTGGACTATTGTTTTACTTGTTATGTTTTATTTCTTATGTCGTGAGTGCTAAGTTGCTAGTATGGGGTCTCTCGGGGTCCCATACGCCATGATATATCTAGGGGGTACCCCTGGGTCGTGACATATATTCTATTCTTCTTTAAAAGATAAGACATTTTCATTGTTAATAGGTTGCTCTTTGAATCAAGATAACTTAAGGTATGATGTTTTTAAATAAATATAATATGTGATATGTATTACTCATATGTTTTTTGTATTATTATTATTATTAGTAATATGTTTTAATTTATAGAAAATGAGTACGAAAGTGATGCAAGAAAGCAATTTTGAGAAGGCTAAATGGAGTACTAGAGTTATTTTTAGATTTATGTGTGAATGAAATTATAGTTGTAAATCGTCCTGGTACTCACTTCAAAAATTTAGAATGGTCTAATTTGGTACAAAAGTTCAATGATTAAACTGAAAAAGTTCTGACAAAGTTAAACTACAGAATAAATGGATAATCTTAAAAATAATTGGTAAGAATGGGATAATTTAGTTGGAAAAGAGATTTGTTTAAGATGGGTCATCGAGAAGAAGACTATTCAAGTGAGTGCAGAATGGTGGGATAGAAAAACGAAGGTATTTATAATTCGGAAAAAGGTCGAAATTATCCCTGATCTATTGGAAATGGATCAAATATACCCTCCGTTTGATTTTTGGGTCAAAAATACCCTTACTGTTAGTATTGGCTCACTTTTACCCCTCAAAACTTAGAGATGCCATGTCACCTTAAAAATCACATAAAACAATATTCGTTTTGTTGACTTGGAAATTCAAATGGACAAAAAAGTCTAAAAAAATTATTATTTCCCTTGACCCATCTTCCTCGACTAGTGATGAACACGAGGCATCTGGTGGGGAGAGTAGCAATCATATGCCTACCCGAATTCTTCTGTAAGCTCTTGAACCTACATGATCTGGTGACATCTCTTAATCGGTAGTATATACCTTCAACTTGGCTTGTTCCTTTGTCCATTGACTTCAATTTTTGGGTGAGAGAAGTACTGCAAATGTCTAGTGGAAAAAATAGTATGTCCATTCTTTTGTCCTCAAATGCAGCATTCAATGATCACTTCTTGCTGCCATTACTTAGAAGTGGATTTCCACTTAACAATTTTCTTTGGAGTGTCTTCAATGTTATTAAAATATAAAAATAATAATAAATCTATCTTTCACTTCTTTTTCTTTTCTCTGAAGAAAAGAATGAACCTATGTAAGAAATTTTTCGTCATTTTTTTCATCTGATATATTTCTTATCTTCTCCTTCTATACTTTTAAAAATTCAATTATCCCTCGAAGATAAATTAACTCTCTCCCTTATACACAATAAGTCTATCATTATTCCTTTTTAATTTCAATTTTTTAACTTTCACTGTGGCAGCAGGTAAATAAAAAAAAAACCTCAGAATTTTGATGGGGAAAATAAAACAATAGAGGTTTCAATATTGTTGGCTGGGCATAATTACTCCATAAGCCAAAATCTTTGCCCAAGTTTATTCATTGTATTCTTTTCTGTAGTTTCGATTATTCACAATATATTTTCCTATGCTATTAACCTTCTCCAATTTCAAAAGAAATATTAAGTAAGAAAAGGCCAAGATGATGAGAAGGCAACCAATTGAGTCAAAATTCTAACGCTTAACATTTTTTTTTATAAACTTTCGTCGAGTTTTATGAGTGGTTTCTACGTCATGTTTGATTAGGAGAACGGTGATGGCAACATCGATGTTTTAGATTACTTTAAGTTGGATTTGCATCTCCGCATTCTGTGATTTCTTTGGAAGATTCATGACTGATTCACTACAATTTACACATTAGGTCTTTTTGTCCATTTGAATTTCCAAGTCAGCAACAAAAATATTTTTATGTTATTTTTAAGGTGACATGACATCTGTTAGTTTTGAGGGGTAAAAGTGAGCCAATACACCAACGATAATGGTATTTTTGTCCCCAAAATCAAACGGAGGGTATATTTGATCCATTTCCAATAGTTCAGGGGTATTTTTGACCCTTTTCTGTTTATAATTTTATTACTTATTTTTTACTTTCACTCAATAAGTTACTACTTTATTTTGATCACCATAATTTTTGTTCTTCATATACCATTGTAGGAGAATCCAAATGTAGAGAAATTTAGAGAGACAGGTTTACAATATCGAAATCAAATAGAGATATGTTTTATGGATGTTGTTGCTACATGTGAACATGTGTGGGCACCCTCATCTGGAGTGTTTCCAGATGGTATACAAGGTAATAGATGGTTTCAATCTGAGCTGCCATTTGAATTTGACATTTAAATAAATAATGAAGACTTTGTCACTATTGATGACTTGGAAAATAATGTCGAAGAAGACATTGAACAAATTTATTTAGAAGAATCAAATGAAGTTGGAAAAAAAGTAGCAACGAAAGTGGAAATAAAAGAAAAAATGACATCAAAACATATAACTGAAATAAAAAAAATAAACTCAATAGTGGTCTTAAAATTAGCTCATCAATGGAGAGAATTGTTGAAGACATGGAATCACACACTTCAATAGGGTAAAAGGAAACTTCGTTTAGTATGAAAACTGTAATGACTATGGTTCTTAATTTGCCTGGTATGATTGTTGGTAGTGATTTGTGGTGGAAAGCGAGTGGTTTATTTGTCAAACAATCGAGAAATGTTTTTAGCACAAGAAGATACAAAGTTAGAGTTGCAATGGTTGGAAAAGATAGTATGTACTTTATAAGGAATACATTTTATGATGTTACGTTTGTCTTTTATTCAATTTATTAAATTTTAAAATTTGAAGTTATTATCCTGAAAAAAAGAAGTAAATTTTACTTTTTATATGATAAATAAATTGTCATTCTAAATTATTAGATGCAAATAATTTTATGTTTTCTTTCCATATAAATCAATGACTAAGAATAATAATGATGTCTGATGAGGATGTTGCTATGAATGATATTGACGATGATGATAGTGTTGTTGATATGGCAATTTCCAGAATCACATTAGCAACAAAATATTACTTAAAGTTTTTTCTAAAAGTTCTGTGTAGAACTTCACCTCATACATGTTTTAATTTTATCAAAGACATACTTGAAGGGCATGATAAACGATGTTACAAAATGTTTCGAATGGGAAAACATATTTTTCTTGACTTGTGCAAGACTTTAAATGAACAATATGGTTTGAAAGTAACAACAAAAATGACCATAGAGGAGATGGTGGCTATGTTTTTAATGGTAGTCAGACATGGTGTGGGGAATAGAATGATTCCAACACTCAGGAGAAACTGTTAGTAGAGATTTTCATCATGTTTGATTAGCATGTTTGAAAATGGCTATGGACATTATCAAACCAAAAGATTCAACCTTCTCAGAAATGCATCCTAAATTAAAAGAAGATGACATGTACTGGCCATATTTTAAAAATTGTGTTGGAGCTATAGATGGAACACATGTATCTTGTATTGTTCCTATGAAGATTAAAATTAAATACATTAATTGAACATGTTTTACTTCTCAAAATTTTATGGGTGTATGTGATTAGGACATGTGCTTCACATTTGTATGGACTAGATGGGAAGGCACTGCACATGATGCCATAATATTTGACCAAGCACTTAGAAGGCGGGATCTTAATTTTCCTCATCCTCTATCAAATTAGTAATATTAATATATGTCTTGTATTATTAGATATAAACTATTAATTTATATTAATTAATTATTTTATAAATTGACGTAGGTAAATATTATCTAATTGATTCAGGTTATCCAACAATGATTGGTTATTTAGGGCCGTATGAGGGGGAACGTTATCATTTCCCTGATTTTAGGCGTTACTTTAATTTCAATAATTCAAATGAGACTTTCTATTTTTCCACTCCAGTTTGAGATGTACAATTCGAAAGAACATTTGGAGTTTGAAAAAATAAATTTGCTCTCCTACGCTCGATGCCATTTACAAGTGACCTACGATGAGAAAGTCAACCACTATCTACATAGATTTACTAATGAGAAGCTACATATACAACACATGTAGACTAGTTGAACCGATACATGTTACAAGTAAAACTATGAATACTGATGGTAGCTTTACAATGTCTACAAAGCCTCTACTAGCATCCCTGACTATACAACTATCAAAATACACATAGTAAGGACTCGGCAAAAAGCCCCGAGTCAACCTGGAGCTCAACAACAACCGCTGAGTATCATGTGCTTCTATTAGGGAGATCTACTAGTTGAGTACATGTACCAGCAGCATTAAATGCAGCGTCCCCAATAAGGGACGTCAATACGAAAGAATTTACTGAATATGTAAGGCATAATACAACCATATGTAAAATGAGAGCTCAAGTGAAACCAAAGACATTAGATTAGGATTAAAGACCACCTTTGCTTATAGTTATAAAGTTGTTTATGTTACATTCTTTTCTTTTCGTTTCTTTTTTGTACTTTATAATCTTAGTAAGGCATGTGATACAAATGACCAGCCGATTAGTGGTAGAAGAGGATGACCTATGCTAGTCATTTTAACCCCTGGGATGCGATCGTCATATATATACAAATTGGGATCGACCCATGCTAGGATTTTAGCCACTGGGCTGCTACCCAAAATAATATATATTGAGATATGAAAGATTAGGATTTCTTGTTGTTGATGCTTAAAATATGGAGTAGACCTTTCCCCATGTTTACTGCTCATCTTTTCTTGGTTATTAAAAGAGTTTTCTCTTCTTATTTGATTATAATGTTAAGGCAAGTTTAAGATCTTGAAGGAGTACAATTTAAGAGAACAAATTTCTAGAATTGGAGGTAAGTAATTACCCCAATTTTTCCCCTCTCTTTGTGTGTAGGTTTGAATGGAGAATTTTATACCTATTATTATTATAAACTCACATGATGGTGATTGGAAGCCATGAGTTTACTATTTTCTATTGTGCTGAATGAGTTTTGGGCTGTTAGGAGCTATATATATGTATTGTTGTTGGGGGCAGTGGGTGGCCTCATAGAATTGTTGAGTGGAGTTATAATGAATTATAAAAGGAGGGTGAGACCACTTAATTTAGGGGGTTATGGGAGCTTAGTGTCTACCACACTTTTGTCATATTATTTTTTGTTATGAAGTATGCGAGTTATCCCAATCTATATTATTGTGGGTGGCAGCCCAGGGGATAAAAGTATAGCATGAGTCGATTTCAATTTGTATATTTACGAGGACCGCATCTCAGGGGTTAGAATGTCTAGAATGGGTCATCCTCTTCTACCCGTTTCTACCACTGATCAACTTCATTTGTGTCACATGCCTTAGATATAGTATAAAGTACATAACAGAAAACAAAAGAAAAGAATGTAACATGCACGACTCCACAAGTATAAGCAAATGTGGTCTCTAATTCTTATCTATTTGTATTTGGTTTCACTTGAGCTCTCATTTTTCGTATGGTTGTATTATTCCATACATATTCAGTACATTATTTCGTACTGACATTTCTTATTGGGGATGCTGCATTTCATGTTGTAGGTACATGTACTCAACTAGTAGATCTCCCCAATAGAAGAACATGATACTCACCGATTGTTGGTGAGCTCCCGGTTGATTTGGGGCTTTGACGAGTCTTTACTATGCGTATTTTGATAGTTGTACAGTCACAGATTCCAATAGAGGCTTTGTAGAGATTGTAACTCACAAGTCTAAAACATATAAATATTGCATTCACAATAATTACATTAAATCTTAGAGAACCATCCATTGTATTCAGAGTGACATTTCTATCCTAAAACTTCCATGTTAAATAGAACCATTATGTACAACTAGGAACTAAGTCAGTTTTGGTTAAATTATTCTATCTAGAAAGAAGCATGAAATGAATTGGTTAAATTATTCTATCTGGACTATCAGTTGAATATTATGACCATCAATAATGAGATATCACACTGTAGGGAGTTGTTATCGACAATAAACTGTAAAACTTGAAAGTTGAAAGGAGATATGCTGACAATGAGATATCACACTGTAGGGAGTTGTTATCAACAATGAACTGTAAAATGAGATATGCTAGCAATAATCATATATATATAAGCCACGATGCAGAAATTCTTCAACTATATGACGATTTAAATAAAAATGGACCTAACACATCTTCACTAATACAAGGATGAGTGCACAATAGTACTTCTAAACAATTGTACGTGTAGAAAAAAAGAGAGGAAAAACACGTGTGTTCAATTGTACGTGTGGATTTTTTTTATAATAATTGCAGATAACACCTACTGATAAATAATCTCTCTAAAAGGTTTGCTACCAATACGATGAAACATCTTCAACTTAGCTCGATTTTCTGCATTTCTACTACTTCTCGCATATATTGTTAATTGAAAGGAAAACGAAATTGATACCTGACCCCCACAAAATCATCCTTTGTATTTGACACAAACCTACGAAATTGAATCTAAAAATAAAAGTTGAAGTGCAATTTTGCAAATTGAAAGTTTCACATCTAAAATATTACAACGAGCTGCGAAATGAAAGCTTTGACAAAACAGACTATGAAATCACTAGGCATACCTGAAAACATTTGGAACAAAAATTTTCCTTAACTAACCACTCACATTCCTTTTTGTCTACTCCCTTCGGAATATACTTAAGAGATTGTATAGTTGGCTTATTCTTCACATAAGTTGCATGCAAGTTTCCTCTCCATTTCTTCCATAACTCATTGATCCATCTAGATAAATGGCCATGATGATTATGTCAACACTCTCAAATTTATACAATAATTAAAAGATGAATTAAGTTAACGAACACAACATAAACGATGATGAATATAACTCCTATAGTAAAGAAGATGAAAAAAGAGATTAAAATGTACGTCAATTTTGCAGAAAATATGGTAAAACTAAACCATGAAGAATATGTATAAAATGGTTAATGTTGGAAATAGACAAAAAAAGTTGCATTTCAACAAGAAGTTAAACACGAGATGGAAGACGATAGTTAAGCCAAGAAACTATATGTTCATGATTCAACAACTTAAAACTAATTGCATATACGATGTAACTAATTGCAATTGAGACTTCTCTTTTCTCTCTATCCAGATGACATACATCTCTTCATTAAAGACTATTCTGAAAGGTCTTGCACTTTGTGATCTTTCTCTTCTATGATGAGTTGCCCAATCTACATATCGTTTCCAGGTTTTAGGTAGTGACCATTAATTTTTTGATCCACTTAAATTGCCTTTCCCACATGTCGAGAGTATAGTTGCATGAACCGAACAAATGGTCTCTGCTTTGATCAGTAGTTCTACAAAGTCCACACTCTGATTCCATGTTGATCTTCAATTTGATCAATCTGATGGTTATCACTATCCTCCCATTCAAGTGTAACAACAAGGTTTAGGCAAGCACATATTCTACCAAGATACTAAACCATAAAGTTTAAGTGAGCACATATACATCTTTCATTTTATTGTACTATGATTAGACTTTTGATTAGATTAATGTATATAGAATAGATCCCTTTTAAGAACTAGCCAATATAAACAAAATAACTAAGAGAGAGCACATGGTAGATGAACGAAATTGAGTATGAACTTGACTAGAAGACATGGTAGAGTATTTATGTCATTTTCCTTGTCCCTAACCAATAGCACCTAGAGAAAACAAATCACCACTATTTGGATATAATTTCACAACGACTATTTGATAAATTATTGTATTGAATGTAAAATAATTCTACAAATAATTTGGCCTAAACTCGTAACACTTGACATTACAAGGCATATGGATAGAAATTATCAAAAGGACACAACGACGGGTGAACAAAGCTATGTTATGGGAAGTGGTTGCAACAGTAACATATTTCAAGGAAAGTCAGAAATGAGGCCGTTTGAAATAATAAGATTCTCGGACCACTACTGATCCATAAACTACAAGTGAGAGTGATTAGAAGAATGAAAGAGTACATATATAAGTGTCAGTTTTGCTGAATGAGTTCTCTCAAATGAATGTTCTTCCATAAAATAACATCAATTTGCCTACCAGAAACTGATGACGTTGTTGGGCCATAGACTTTGTTAACACATCATCTATTTGAAGATCACTGGATACTTGTGGAAGAGTAATGCCTCTCTTATGTACAACATCTCTGATTTAATGACAGTCCACTTCAATGTGTTTGGTCATTTCATAATAAACTGTATTTTTAGCAATCTGAATAGCACTTGTGCTGTCAGCATGGAGAGGGGCGAGATTAGATTGAGGAAATCCAATTTCTACAAGAAAACCATGATGCCAGACAATCTTAGAGCAAGCAGTAGGCATTGCTCAATATTCAAATTCGGTGGAAGATTTTGATACACGTTCTTGTTTCTTGCTCTTCCAAGAAACATGCACCAACCCGTGACGGAGCGACCAGTATCAGGACATCCAACCCAATTAAAACCACTAAATGAATTAAGTTGAATCTAAGAACCACTAGGAAAGAATAATCAACGTGTAGATGTTCCCAATAGATATCAAATGATGTGATGGATAGCCACAAAATGTAGATGGCGGTGAGCTTGCATAAATTGACTCACTTGTTGAACTGCAAAAGAGATATCATGCCGAGTAATAGTAGGATAATTTAGGCTCCCAACTAATTGCCAATACAAAGTTGGATTAGGAAGAAGATCTCCTTCTGTATGACAGTACTTTACATTCAATTCCAATGAAGTATTTACGGAGGAAGATTCTGGAAGATGAGCCGAAGCAATTAAGTCCTGAGTATATTTGTGTTGGTTCAAAAACACACCTAAAGAATTATAATGAACTTATAACCCCAAAATTTTTGTAAGGGTACCAACATATTTCACATGAAAAGAATCCTTAAACTGTTGTTGGAGACTAGTGATTAGTGAAGAATCAGTTCCTATGATAATAATGTCATCTAAATACACCCAAAAGAAGAACATAACCTGCAGATGTTTTTCGAAGAAACAAAGAAGAGTCATATTTGCTCTTCTAAAAAGAGAATTGAAGCAATGTAGATTGAAACTTGTCAAACCAAGCTCTCGGAGCTTGTTTTAATCCATATAAAGATCATTTCAACTTGCATACATCTGATGTACGTGACGAGAACAAACCAGGTTGGGGTTTACTATAAATATCTTCTTTGAGATGACCTTGAAGAAAAATATTTTGGACATCCATTTGATGAAGATGCCAATTTTGTGATGCAACAATTGAAATAATAGTTCGAACCGTAGTCATTTTTTATACATGTGCAAAAGTCTCCTCATAGTCTACACCATACTCCTGTTTGTTCCCAAGGACCACCAATCGAGCTTTGTACCGATCAAGAGTTCAATCAGAATGAAGTACAATTGAATAAACCCATTTACATCCAATTGGAAGGACACTTGGAGGAGAAGGAACAACGTCCCATGTCTTTTTTTTTAAGAGCCAAAAGTTCCTCCTCCATTGCTTTTTTCCAACATCCAAGCTAGGAGGCTTGTGAGTAACATGTTGGAATAGACATGGTGGATAAAGTAAGAAGAAAAATCATACAATTTAGGAGTTTGAGACACTCTAATAGATTGTCGAGGAGGCTCAAGAGGAGAAGACCTTGTAGAAATCTCAGATTCTAGTTGTGGAGCAATCTCAAGTGGTAGGATCTGTTACGAGATGGGGTAAAATTTGTCTACGTCATTCATACACAAATCCTAGCTTGAACCACTTAGAAGACAATGATAAATCATCAAAAGTAGGAAGAAGAGGAGAAACAGTAGATGACTCAACATGAGTAGGAAAGAAATATTGATTCTCAAAGAAAATAACATTTCTAGAAGCACAAAATTTGTTAGAACATGGATAATAGAAATAAAACCTTTCTACGAAGTACTATAGCCCATAAAAGCACATTTAATAAACTAAACAAAGAGTTTATTGCGATGAGAAGGAGACAGGTGCACAAAACAAACACAACAAAACGTATGAAAACAATGATAGCTGGGATCCTTGTGAAAGAGACAATAATATGGAGATTCAAGATTTAACACTCTAGATGGAAGTCTATTAATCAAATAGACAGCATTAGATAAAGCTTCAACTGAATATTTTGATGGAGCAGAGGATTCAATCAATAAAGTACGGGTTACATCTAAAAGGTGATGATTTTTACACTCAGCAACCCCAATTTGTTGTGGTGTATATGTGCAAGAGCATTGTGATAAAATTCCTTTCTCAAGCAAGAAAATATTGAATTCATGAAACATATATTCTCCACCAGAACCATATCTTAATATTTTGATGCATGTGGAAAATTGAGTCTCAACATAAGCCAAAAATTTCTTGAATATGGAAAACACTACAGATTTAGATCGAAGAAAATACTCCCATGTAAACTGACAATAGTCGTCTATAAATGTCACAAAATGATCATGAGAAATAACTGGTGAATTGCCTCAAATATCACTATGAATAACATCACAACACTTAACAGCACGACTACTAAAATTAGGAAAATGAAGATTTTTACTTTTGCCTAATTTAAAAGTAGAACAATCAAAGGAAGCAACTGAAAATTGATTTCTATTTCCCAATAAACCAGAATTGGACAAATGAGACAACACAATAGAATTTGGATGTCCTAGAAGTTTATGCCAAACCTCATTCTTAGTTGTGGTAGAAGCAAAAGCTAGAAAAGGAGGTATAGAAACGTTTATAGGAAACAATCTTACAAATTTAAGCCCATTCGCGATTATCGTCCCCGACACCTGATTCTGCACAAGGCAACCACTACGAGAAAATTCACTTCACAATTTTTATCTACCAACTGGCCAACTGAAATAAGACTAGTGGAGAGCTTTGGTGACACAAAAACATTCTTGAAAGTTTCAGTAATATCCCCAACCTTGGTAATGCGAGAATTAATACCATTGGCAACCTGAATTTGTATTGGACCATTATACTCACGGATTTTTTAACAAGAGTTGGTCATATGATTCGTAGCGCAAGAATCAACAAGCCAAAATTTAGATATTACCTCATTACCTTGCAGCCCCAAAGCTGAAAATGCTGACATGATCATTTGTTGTTCCATTTCGGGAGTAAGAACTTGTCCTACTGAAGACAAGACATATGTTGTAACACCTTGTATCTCAAAACGAAGAAAATCCTAGTTTTTAGGAAATTTGGTGTCAGTACCAATGGAACCACCCACAGACCGTAGGTGGGACCATGGACCGTAGGTGGGGTTCTGTCATTAAGACCCAAATATTTATCGTCTCAGATCTCACCCACGATCGACCAATACGGTCCATGGTTGGACCAACAGCAGTTCGAGGAAAATTTATGTTGGGTCAACTTCAAACGGCCATAACTTTTAGCACAAAAGGATTTAGGTAGCCCATCACCTATCAAATGATAAATAATTGAATCCTCTTTCCAACGTTAAAAAGTTTGCTAAACTCCCATCTCCAAGTAAGAAGTTATGCTCGTTTTAGTGAAGCCCTTTCAGTCAGACTTGACCGATGACCCCTACCTACAGTTGGTAGGTCAATCAACCGACCGTAGGTCCCTCCGTGGGTGGCCTTCATCAACTTTTAAGTTAGAGTCATTTAGGTCTTTTTCCTATGCGTTGGGGCCCTTAAACTACATTGTTTTACACCTAAACTACATCGTTTTACTCAGTCCAAGCCCAATAACTTAGTCAGACTTACCCAGAACCCTCATTCTCCAAAATTCACCAGAACATAGAGCCAAAAAGAGGAGAAAGAGTCGACCAACCCATCAAGAACACGTAGTAGGTTTTCTTCAGTTCTAGCCTCGAAATTGAAGGATTTCTCCATAGATTTTGGCACCAGGTACGTGGGATTTCACTTGTGGATTCCTTTCATCCACTAGGTCCTGATAATTCACTCAGATTCTTGATTTCTATATCTTGCTTAGACCTAAGGTTTCTAAAACCTTAGCTAGTTATTGTGATTTAGTTGTTAGAGCATTCCTAATCAGATTATCATGTTTTCATGGAATTGTTGCTTCGTTCTTTGCATGAAACTCAGAACCCTTGTTGTGTAGATTCTCTTAGTTCATGAATTACACATGCTAGGTCAGTTAAACATATATACATGCTCTAGTTTAGAATGTCTCATTATCAGTATATAATTGTTACATTTTCATTTTCGCATTTTAGTGTTTTGAGCTATTAAGTATTTCAGTCATAATGTATCATAAACATATTCAGTTGGGAGTAGGCTTTAGCACCGAGTGGACTAGGGTTTATGCGTACCCTCATACTCCCAGAACTACGTGCCCCCATAGGTTAAGTCTCCTCAGTGGGAATGAGTTTTAGTGATCACGCCAGTCATGCCTTTATACCACTAGCAAGGTTTATTGGGTCCTCCATATGGGGCGTATACATCGGACTTAACGTTTAGCTCACGTGATTTTATGTCGGTCAATAGTAGCTCCCATAGTCAGACTCTAGTGTATTTGACTAGGTTTTCAGTTATACTTCAGTATTTAGTCTCAACATATTATATACTTGGTCGTTGCATTTAGTTCAGTTCTTTTAAGTATATTTCAGTATTTCCATTATGTTGAGATTATGTCATTGCTCAGTTATGCTTTTTCAGCTTATATGTTTGGTTTAGCTTTTATCCTATCCTACATGCTCAGTACCTTTCAAGTACAAACACATACTCTACGCTACATGTTTTCATGATGTAGGTTCAGGTTCTCAGTATCCATATCACGCATAGATCGGTTGCCTATCAACATTTAGTAGCTTCAGTAGTGAGTCCTCATACTTTAAGGATAATAGACATGTTTTCAGATTTAGTCTTTCAGTTAGGTTTCACTTTTTCTAGGTTTAGCTGGGGGCATGTCCCAGCAACTTTTGTCAGTAGAGGCTTTTTCAGACATAGTATTAGATTAATCATTAGTTTTTGAGTGATTTTTCAGTATCACTAAGCTCATAGAATTTTATATATATTCAGACCAATATTTGATATTCCCCATAATTCAAGTATCTAATGATTTAGCTTCCGCATTAGTTCATCTTTTCATAGATATGTCCAGTTTTCTTATGATATGCCAACTCAGGGTTAGCTTTGGGTCATTCGTGATCCTAGGTCCCGTGTTTACGCCTAGGGGGTAGCCTCAGGGAGTGACATCTTTAGTGGAACCATTTATCCCAACTTGAAAGCATTTGCCCTACGGTTTTGAGGATATTTGGGACACTCTTTGATTATGTGTCCTTGTTGTTTACAATAATTACAAAACCTCTTGTCACAATTTCTAGCAATATGACTATATTTCTTGCAACTGTAGCATTGAGTTCTAGCCATATCCATGTCCTTTCCTTTCCCTTGAGCGGTAAATACAATAGTGACAACATTTCCTTGATTAAAAGCATTTTGTGTAAAGAGACGCTGCTCTTCACAAATTAATTCCCTAAAAAAATATCCAACGAGGGATATGGATCATGCTTCATCAAATTGGAGCGAACACTTTGAAAATAAGATCCTAATTTCATAAAAAAATTGATCTCATTTGCTTTGTTCATGAACTCCTAGAATGATGGAGAGAGATTCGGGAGGTAGTTTAGCATAAACGATATCGGTAAATTCAGCCTATAAGTTCAGAAATCCAAAGAAACAATCTTGAACAGAGAGACCTCCTTGAGAGTACATAGCAATTTCACGCTCTAACCGAAAGTGCCTTGCACTATGGTCTTGATTGTAAACCTTTTGTAAATAATCTCACATGCCCTTTGCTTTCATGTATGGCCTGAGATTAAGAACAATAAGAGGGTCAATTGACCATAAAATTCATGTCATCACCCGAGCATCGTTAACCTTCTATTGACCGAGCTTTGTAGGATTGGTAGGAGTAGGATAACTTCCATCTATATGTCCCCATAATTCTTTTCCAGTGACAAATAGTTGGAATTGAAATTCTTAGGCAGAGTAATTTTTTCCTTTGAAACGAACATGGAAGGACTCAAACTGATATGACGCCATGTTCTTGACAAGCTAAAGAAGATAGAAATGCAATTATACAAAATACCAGAATGACCAAGACTAAGATTCTAAGATGCCTAAAATTCCAAGATAGTTAAGACTGACTGTTGACTAAAAAACAGTAAGCAGAACAAAAACTTTCAAAAAAAATTCTCAAAGGAACCACATATGAAAGACACCAAGAATCAAAGCACTGAAAATGGCTCTAATACCATGCCAGTTTTGCTGAATGAGTTCTCTCAAATGAGAGTTCTCCCATTAAATAGAAATAATTCTTATTTACATGCCTAAAAATCTACTATATATCCCTAAATATATGTTATTCCTAATTGTAATATCTCTGAAAAAATGCTAGATTAATCTATGCTATCTCCTATCATCATTACACAAATATTTAGAGTTATTACATAGATATGTACGTATATTTAGAATCTGTCCAATCATGCTAACAATAAGAACAACTACTAGCTAGTCTAGCTATTTGTTTTGTTTGATACATAAAAGTTTAATTTCAATTATCTATGCAATTAAATCTCAGTAGTTCTATTTAAAAAACCTACTTGTTTCAACATGTTTGATATATTGTTTAACTTGATTGGTACATAGAGGAAATCGAATCTTAACTTACATATACTCTTTGTCAAGAACCATGAAGTTCTTCTAGGATACACAGAGGTTCTTTAACAACAAAACTTACTGCACAAAGAAGACGAAGGAAATACTTTGTAGAAGTACCCTTTTTATTAATCACAAACATTTTCTTTTATAGGATTACAGACTCAGGAAGATAATATCTATCCATGAATCCCACTTGACTAGAAACTAGGAAAGTGCCAGAAAAATACCAATAAAATAACGAAGACAGTATCAACATAGTGAAAAACTAATTCAAACTCACAGTAAATTATTTACCCTACGTAGTAACTTAGTAACTTACAATCTTTTTTCAATCAATTGTTAACACTCCCCCTTGATTCAAAATGACTATTTTTTCAATCAATTCTTAATAATCCCCCTTGATTCAAAATCACATACGCTAAGGCATAACATAAAATAATTGTGCTTTGCATGAGGAAGTTCTTTAGTAAGAATATCTACCACTCGTTATTCTCTGATACAACTCTTCAGCTCAATCAACCCTTTTTATACCAGAGCACGGATGAAATGATGCCGAATATCTATGTGTTTTGATCTTCCATGAAAAACAAGATTTTTGGCCATTGCAATTGCTGATAAATTATCACATAAATTTTTTGTTGCTCCCATTTGTTCTTGGTGAAGATCAGCAACTAATTTCCTCATCCACAACACTTGACATGTTGAAGATGTTGCTGCAACATATTCAACATTGGAAGAAGACAATGTTGTTATTGATTGTTTCTTTAAACTCCAAGTAATAGCTGTAGAACCAAGAGTGAAAAGGTTCCAAGAAACACTCTTTCTACCATTCACATTCCTTGCCGAATAACTATCTGAAAAACCATAGAGATTAAAATCAGTACATCGAAAGTACCACAGTCCAAATCTGGTAGTTCCAGCAGCATAGCGCAACACTCTTTTAGCTGCTCCAAGATGATGCTACGATGGCCTAAGATTAAACCTTGAAATCATTCTAACAGAAAATGATATATCAGAATGGCTGGGTGTCAACTAAATAAAGCCTCCAATTAACTTTCTAAAATAACTTCGTTCAGCTTTTTCAATACCATCATCAAGTTGTAGCTTCTCATTTACATTCATTTGAGTAGCCACTGTTTGCAGTTAAGCATGTTTAATCTTTTGAGAAGATCAGTGGCATACTTCTGTTAAGATATAAAAATTCTATCTTCTTCCTACTTCACTTCAAGTCCAAGAAAATAATGCAACACTCCCAAATACGTCATTTCAAATTTTCTTCATCATAGAAGATTTGAAATGACATACCAGAGAGTAAGATGAACCCATAGAGATCATATCATCAATATAAAAACATACCAAAACTAACGCCCTGAGCTACCCCTGAGATGAGGACACGGGACCTAGGATCACAAGTGACTCCATGTTAACCCTGCTGGCAAGACATAAGCATACTAAGAATAATAATAACTGATGTGGAATCTTAAATATCATGTAAATTAAAATGATGGGGAATAACCATTCTCAAACTGAATATGTCAAATATGAGAGCTTTAATACAGGAGAAATATCAAATCCAAATGCTAAGCTGAATCTAACAATGTTTGAAAATGGCCTCTAAATGACTAGAAGTGATGGGACATGCCCTAGCTAAATCTAGCAAAACTAAAACCAAAAGACTAAAATACTAAAGTAAAGAACATGACTATTGTCCTCAGAGAATGAGGACTCACAACTGATGTTGCTGAGCTAGAGATCGAGAACCAATCTATGTGTGATCTGGAAGTTGAGAACCTGAACCTACATCACGATAAGATGTAGCACAGAGTATGCGTTAGTACTTGAGAGGTACTGAGCATGTAGGATAGAGTAAAGCTGAAATAACATATAACTAAGCAAGAAATAAACAAGGATATAAACTGAACATGATATAGATACTGAATACTGAACTAACTGAATACAAATACCACTTTTATAACATGCTGGTACTTAAAACTGACTATATTGAAATGTGGTCAATGCAATAGAGTCTGAGTGAAGTGTGGGAGCTACTAATAACCACATAAACCCACATGGGCTAAATGTGGAGTCCGATGTATACGCCCCATCGAGAGGACCCAATACACCCGGCCAAAGGTGTAGAGGCATGCTGGCGTGATCACTAAAATGATGCCCACAGAGGGGACTTAAAACCTTCGTGGCTCGTAGTTTTGGGACTATATGGGTGACTGCCTCTAGTCCAACTCGGTATTATGCTACTCCCAATAGAATAAAAGATTAACACATTAAGACTGAATTTCTATAATATACTAGTTAGCTCAAAACTAACATGCAAACTGAGAATGCACCTAAATAAACTGATAATGGTGCATTCATAAACCGAGGCATGTATCTCTAAAATAACTAAAATTTCATGCCTAGCATTTGTAATTCAAGAACTAAAGAATTACATAGCTAGGGTTCTGAAATTCAAGTAAGAAACCAAGTAATAAGATGATAATTTGATTTGGAACATTAAATTAACTACTTCATGATAATCTGTTGAGATTCTAGAAACCCTAGGACTAATTCAGAATGGGGAATCAAGAATCTGGCTGAATTCTAGGGACCTAATGGGCAAAAGGAACCCACTAGTGAAATCCCACATACTTGGTGATAAATAACATGGAGAAATCCTTCGATTTTAGGGCTGGTACGGGAGGAAATTTGTTGCATTCTTGAACTAGGGTTCTTGACTTCTTTCTCCTCTTAACGTTCTAACATTCTAAGTTTTGATGAATGATTTGACTTTGGTAAGTTCTAGGTATGTTTCTAGGTTAAAAGTAACCAAAAACACATAGTTTAGGGTTAAAACAATGTAGTTTAGGGGTCTAAAGAAATAGGAAAAGACCAAAAGACCCCCAACTTAACTGCTGTCAGACTGACCGACAAAGCGTCGATCGACTGATGGTTCATGCTGGTGAACCATTGATTAGTATTGGAGGCTGGTTTCTAGGGTGTCGATCCATGGACACATACCAGAGTCCATGACCTGACCTACGGACCGTAGGTCTGGCTGTGGGTCAACACTTAGCCGAATTTTTGGGCTGAGTTCTGGGGGAGGTTTCAGGTGTGAACCACAAAGCACCAGCACGGGTCGTGGATCACCCTATTGTCCTTGGGTGGTAACCGTGGGTTGCACCTGTAACTTCTGAAAAATCGGCACTATGTCTTTTTTCGGATAGGGGTGTTACATTATCTCTCCCTTGAAACTAGCAGAAATGGAGGGAAAGAGCTACAACCCTATCACTAAACAGGATAAACTTATTTCTGACTAAACTAAGTTCCAAGAACATGCAAATATACTGAATGCAAGTAAAAACTGAAGGAACATTATACTAAGATTGAAACTACACATGAATGACTGAAAAACTAAAGAGGAACTATTACCTCAAGTTGGAATGGAATCAGAAGGAAAAAGTTGAGGATACTTGGCCTTCATGGCTACTTCTGCTTCCCAAGTAACTCCCTCTATGGACTAACTCCTCCACAAAACCTTGATTGAAGCGACTTCTTTGTTTCTCAATCTTCGAACACGATGATCAAGGATTTTAACTGGTACCTCTTCATAAGTGAGGCTATCCTTCACAGCCATGCTCTCTAAAGGCACTATAGATGCTGGATCACCCACACACTTCTACAACAACGAAATGTGAAAAACCGGATGGACTGCTACTAATTCTGATGGTAGTTCTAACTCATATGCCACTTTACCAAGCCTTTTCAAGATCTTGTAAGGGCCTACATATCTAGGACTGAGCTTCTCTTTCTTGCCAAATCTCATCACCCCTTTCATAGGTGACACTTTCAGGAAAACCCAATCATCAATTTGTAGTTCCCTTCTCCTTACATCTCCATAGGACTTCTGGCGACTCTAAGCTGTCTTAAGTCTATCCTTGATGAGTTACACTTTCTCCATCGCATCATGAACTGAATCTGGTCTTATCAAGGCCGCTTCACCTACTTCAAACTAACAAACTGGAGATCTACATCTACGCCCATACAATGCCTCATAAGGGGCCATCTGAATGCTGAAATGGTAACTATTGTTGTAGGTGAACTCTATAAGAGGAAGGTGATCATCCCAACTACCCTTGAAATCGATCACATAGGCTCTCAACATGTCCTATAAGATCTGAATGGTACACTCTGACTGACCATCTGTGTGTGCATGAAATACTGTGCTAAGGTTAACTAAGTACCAAAACCTTTCTGAAATGAGAAATGAGAGGTAAACTGAGGACCTCTATCTGAGATGATAGACAAAGGAACCCCATGCAACCTAGCTATCTCATTAATGTAAAGATTGGCATATTCCTCCACCGATCTGTAGTCTTAACCCCCTAAAAGTGTGACGACTTAGTAACTCTATCAACTATCACCCAAATGGAGTCATGTTGTCTGCGAGTATGAGGTAAGCCTGTGATAAATTCCATGTTGATCACTTCCCACTTCGAAGTAGGAATGTCGATCTCTTGAGTCATATCTCCTGGTTTCTGATGTTCTACCTTGACTTGATGGCAATTGGGGAACTTAGCCACACAATCTACTATTTCTCTTTTCATGCCATTCCACCAATAGACTTCCCAAAAATCATGGTACATCTTAGTGGCACCTGGATGAATAGAATATCTAGAGTTATAGGCTTCTTCAAGAATCTATTGTCTCAACGCACCCACCTTGGGAACACAAAATCGACCCTGATAGCGAAGCACACCATCTCCCCCTTGGGAGAAAATCTCAACCCTCTACTGGTGGATTGCGACCTTTAGTTCAAGCAATATCGGATCACTATCTTGCTTTTCCTTCACCTCCACTTCAATAAAAGATTTTGACCCATTCTGAATTGTTACACCACCATCTGATATGCTTATAAGACGAACTCCCAAGCGAGCAAATCTGTGAACATCCTTTTCTAGTTCCTTTCTTTCTTCCTCAACGTGCACTACACTACACATAGATAGTCTACTAAGAGCATCTACTACTACATTAGCCTTACCAAGATGGTAATACACACTTATATCATAATCCTTGAGGAACTCAAGCCATCTCCTCTGGTGAAGATTCAACTCTTTCTGGGTGAACACATACTGAAGGCTCTTATAGTCTATGAACACATCTACATGAACGCCATACAAGTAATGTCTCCAAATCTTAAGTGCAAAAACCACTGCTGCTAGCTCGAGGTCATGAGTTGGATAATTCTTCTCATGCACCTTAAGCTATCTCGAAGCATAAGCTATAACCTTACCTCGCTGCATCAACACACAACCTAGGCCGACTCTGGAAGCATCACAATATATCACAAAACCATCTGAACCCTCTAGTAGAGCCAAAACAGGAGTTGTAGTCAACCTAGTTTTCAGTTCTGCGAGGCTTTTTTCACAATCATCTGACCACTGGAACTTAACTTTTTTCTACGTCAACTTAGTCAATGGAGAGGCTACGGATGAAAACCCTTCCACGAACCTTCTGTAGTAAGCCGCTAGACTCAAGACTCTTCTTATATTTGTAGGAGAGGTAGGTTTGGGCCATTGTTTCACTACTTCTATCTTTAAGGAATCCACTTAGATCCCTTCACTAGATACTATATGTCCAAGGAAAGCAACTGATTTTAACCAAAACTCGCACTTGTTAAATTTGGTGAATAACTGTCGATTTTTGAGAGTTTACAAGACAACCCTCAAATGGTTCGCATGTTATTCCTCATTCCTAGAGTAAATGAGAATACCATCAATAAAGACGATAACGAACAAGTCTAAGTACTTCTTGAACACTCTGTTCATCAAATCCATGAAAGCTGCATGAGCATTGGTTAGTCCAAATTACATAGTAACCATACCGAGTTCTAAAGGCTGTCTTCGGAATGTCACTATCTTTGACTTTGAGTTGATGATTACCCGATCTAAGGTCTATCTTTGAGAAATGACTGGCACCCTGAAGTTGGTCAAACAAGTCATCAATCCTGGGGATGGGGTACTTATTCTTGATTGTGACCTTATTCAACTGCCTATAGTCAATGTACATTCTGATAGAACCATCTGTCTTTTTCACGAACAACACTGGTGCACCCTATGTCGAAATACTAGGTCTGATGAAGCCCTTATATAGAAGGTCTTTCAACTGCTCTTTCAATTCCTTAAGCTTTGCTAGAGTCATTCTGTAAGGAGGAATAGAGATAGGCTGGGTATCCTGGAGGAAATTAATTCCAAAGTCGATTTCCCTTTCGGGAGGAACTCTAGGAAGATCTTCTAGGAACACTTATAGAAACTCATTGACTACGAGAACTGACTCAAGATTTAGGGTTTCAGAGCTTTAATCCTTAACCCGAACTATATTATGGAGATAACCCTTAGAAGTCATCTTTCTAGCCTTAAGGTAAGAAATGAATCGACCCATAGACGCTAAGCTGCTACCCTTCCATTCTAAGATTGGTTCGTGTGGAAACTAAAAACGAACAATCCTAGTTCTACAATCGACTGAGGCATAACAAGAATGTAATCAATCCATGCCTAGAATGACATCGAAGTCTACCATTTCTAACTCTACATGATCTGCTGAGGTGAATTTCTGAGAGACTGTGACAAGGCAATTTTTGTATACCCTTCTAGCCATCACTGGGTCACCGACTGGAGTAGAGTCTGAGAAAGGTTCTGAGAGAGTTTCTTGTCTAACATCGAATTTGACTACTATATAAAGAGTTACAAAGGAAAGAGTAGCCCCTGGATCTAACAAAGCATAAAAATCTAAGTCAAAGATTCGTAACATACCACTGACTACATCATGAGAGTCTTTCTGATCCTGGTGAGCCTGAAGAGCATACAACCTGTTCTAGCGCTGACCGCCACCTATACTTGATAAGTTACCCTGCTGAGTCGGGTGACCTACTGGTGCTGCTGAAGTTTCGAACTGAGCTCTACCATTGTTAACTCCTTGACCCTGTCTAGAAGGACAATCTTTCAACTTGTGACCAGAATGACCACACCCAAAACATCATTCTTTTCCTACAAGGCACTTGCCTTGATGGTTCTTACCACACTTAGGACAAGTTGGGTAGGTTTTGGTACCTGAAACACTTCCCTGAGACTTAGAGCCTAATGCCCTACCCTTTTGATCATTACGGAACTTGGAGGATGGATCACTAGATAATGAAGGTGCTGGAGTTGAAAACTTCTGCTGAAATTGCGAGCGATTACCACCACCTTATTTTTGTCGAGAATAGTCGTAGTTCCCAGACCTAGACTTCTTGTTCTCCTTGGCATATTCCCTACGCTTATCACCCTTAACATGCTGAGCGTGAGTCATGAGCCTAGAAACACTTATATCTTCAAGAAACATGGCATTTCTGCACTCTGTCTTCACCAAGTCTGACACTCTATATAGAAACTTATTCATTTAGGCCTTGGAATTAGCAACTATGTGAGGAGCATACTTGGAGAATTGGGTAAACTTGAGCCCATACTCTTGGACTGTCATGCTACCTTGCCTTAAGTTCATAAATTCCTGAGCTTATGCCTTTCATACCTCTCTTCGAAAGAACATGTCCAGAAAAGTCTCACTAAAGCAATCCCAAGTGATAGGAGTTGCATCTGTACCCAAGTTCTCTTTCCAATAAGTACACCAGATATGAGCCACATCCTTAAGTTGGTAAGATGCTAACTAAAACTGATCATTCACAGTTACCTGCATCACTTCAAAGATCTTCTTGACCTCATCAATGAAGTTATGGGGATACTCACCAATCTGCGATCTTAAGAACTCTGACGGATTCATCCTAACCAAATCTCTCATTGTGGCTACAACTGACCCAACATTAGCATTTGCCAAAATTGGAACTTGCTGATTGTTCTGGTTGGCCACACTTTGAGCCAATATCTGAATGGCGTTCCGGAACTCTTCATTTGAAACATCTTCATCTGAGACTGGAGGAGTTGCATTCACGTTACTAGCATTCATATTCCTAGCGTTGGCTCTATGAGGAAGCATGATCATCGAAACGTACAACATCGAGTTAGAATGGAATTAGACCATACCTTACGCATGATAAGAGTAACATGAAACTGAAGATTTTTCCTAAATCACTTTGTAGGCTCCCTCTCATTAGATGTGGTGCGCACTACAAACCTATGAAAAGGTCTCTACCTACTGCATCCTTTCAGACATCCTAGGACACTTAAACCTAGTGCTCTGATACCAGGTTTGTCACGCCCCAAGGTACCCCGAGATGCGGACACGGGACCTAGGATCACAAGCCACCCCAACCTAACCCTGTTGGCATGACATGAACATACTAAGAATAATAATAAGTGATACGGAAGTTTAAATATCATGTAAATAGAATGATGGGGAATACCCATTCTAAAACTGAATATATCAAATCTAAGAGTTTTAATACAAGAGAAATATCAAACCCAAATACTAAGTTGAATCTAACTATGTCTGATAATGGCCTCTAACTGACTAGAAGTTTTGGGACATGCCCTAACTAAATCTAGCAAAACTGGAACTAAAAGACTTAAATACTGAAGTAAATAACATGACTATTGTCCGCGGAGAATGAGGACCCACCATTGATGTTGTTGAGCTAGAGATCAGGAACCGATCTATGCGTGATCTGGAAGCTGAGAACCTAAACCTACATAATGAAAAGATGTAGCACATAGTATGCATTAGGGCTTGAGAGGTACTAAGCATGCAAGATAGAGTGAAGCTGAAATAACATATAACTGAACAAGAAATAAAACAAGGATATAAATTGAACATGATATAGATACTAAATGTTGAACTAACTGAATACAAAGCCACTTTTAGAACATGCTGATACTTATAACTGACTGTACTGAAATGTGGTCAATGTAATAGAGTCTGTCTGACTGAACTGTGGGAGCTACTAACAATCGACATATAACCACATGAGCTAAATGTGGAGTTCGATGTATACGCCCTATCGAGAGGAACCAATACACCCGGCCAAAGGTGTAGAGGCATACTGGCGTGATAACTAAAATGATTCCCACAGAGGGAACTTACAACCTACGTGGCTCATAGTTCTGGGACTATATGGGTGACTGACCCTAGTCCAGTTCAGTATTATGCTACTCCTAATAGATTAAAAGATTAATATATTAAGACTGAATTTATGTAATATACTAGATAGCTCAAAACTAACATGCAAACTGAGAATGCACATAAATAAATTGATAATTACACATTCATAAACTGAGGCATGTATATCAGAAATAATTGAAATATTTGGCCTAGCATGTGTAATTCAAGAACTAAAGAACTACATAGCTAGGGTTTGTGAAATTTATTCAAGAAACCAAGTAATAACATAATAATCTGATTTGGAACATTAAATTAACTACTTCCTGATAATCTGTTGAAGTTCTAGAAATCCTAGGTCTAGTTGATAATGGGGAATCAAGAATCTGACTGAATTCTAGAGACCTAATGGGAGAAAGGAACCCACTAGTGAAATCCCACAAAACTGGTGACGAATTCCACGGTAATCCTTTTATTTTAAAGCTAGTACTGGAGGAAACTTGTTGCGTTCTTGAACTAGGGTTCTTGACTTCTTTCTCCTCTTAGCGTTCTAACCTTCTAAGTTTTGATGAATGATTTGACTTAGGTAAGTGCTAGTTATGTTTCTAGGCTAAAACAAACCAAAATCACGTAGTTTAGGGTTAAGACTACGTAGTTTAGGGGTCCAACGAAATAGGAAAACACCAAAAGACCCCGACTTAACTGTTGGCGGAGTGACCGACGGATGGGACCGAAGAATCATCGATCGACTGAAGGTCCATGCTGGTCAACCATCGATCAGTACTGGAGGCTGGTTTCTAGGGCGTCGATCCTAGGACATGGACCACGGTCCGTGACTTGACCTACGGACCGTAGGTCCGGCCGTGGGTCATCACTTAGCTGAATTTTTGGGCTGAGTTTTGTGGGAGGTTTTAGGTATGAACCATGGAGCAACATCACGAGCCGTGGGTCACCCTACAGTCCGTGGGTGGCACCGTGGGTTGAACCTGCAACTTCTGGAAAATCTACAATAGGTCTGTTTACGGATATGGGGTGTTACACCAAAAATAGATCATTATTTTCATATTTCTTCACATATAAAGTTAGCTCATTCTTACTTCTTTCAAAACCATTTTCTCTTAAATGTGAATCGATTTTGCTGTACCATGCGCAAGGAGCTTGTTTTAGCCCAGAAAGTGCTTTCCTCAACTTGTATACTTTGTTCTCCTTTCCTTTCTCCACATAACTATTTGGTTGTGTTACATACACTTCTTCTTTAAAATCACCATTAAGGAATGCAGACTTAAAATCAAATTGATAAACCTTCCACTTTAATTGTAAAACCAAAGCTAAAAGGATTCTTATTGTTTCAAAGCGAGCAACTTGATAGAAATTTTCGTCAACGTCTATACCTTGTTGCTGTGAATATCCTTTTGGGACCAATATAGCTTTTTGTTTCTGCATGCTTCTGTCAGCATTGTACTTTGTCTTAAATACTCGTATTACTCCGATAACATTTTTTTCCATTGGGAAGTTCCACACAGTCCCATGTCTCATTTTTCCTTATAGCCATAAGCTCTTCTTCCATTGCACACCTCCATTCCATTTGTGTTGAAGCTTCCTAAAATATAGCTGGGTCTACATCGAATTAAACAAAGGTACATGTTTCCTAAATATCTGAAAGTGATCTAAACTTTCATGGAGGAGTTTCACTGGGACCTTCTAAGTCATGCACCATCAATGTTGGGCTGCTACAAGACTAGAGTTTCCTGAAGGGTGACTTGGTGTATTAGTAAGAGACTGATTACTAGCAAGAGAATGACTTACTTCTAAAGTACGAAAGGCTTCATCCCCCACTTAACTTGTGAACTTTTATTGTTGCTTTCCCATTTCCAATAGTTTTTTCTTCAAAAACAACGTCTCTCCTGATAATCACCTTACCATTTGTGGGATTATACAATATAAAAGCCTTAGATTCAGAGAAATATCAGAAAAAGTGTAACACCCCGGCTTTTAAAAACGTCTAAATTAACTCGTATCTTCGTGGAAAGACAAGGAGGGTGAGTAATAAATTAAAAATGATGTGTTATGTGATATTTTAAGTGTTCAAATGTGGTATCTCAAGTTTTGAAGTTAGGTAAGTGATAAAATAAAAGTTAGCAAAAGTTACCGTAAATTCCTTTTTAAAGATTTGTCTGAAATTTCAATCAAATGTCTCGGACATTTTCTCCCAATCTATTAAGATTTATGGTCCCCGCAAACTAAGAAATCGAAGGTCTTTGAGTCTAGTTTCCAACGCATCAAACCCTTCATTCATACGACCTCAGAATAGAGAGATATTTGCATTTTGGTGGGACTGAGCAAGCAGGCACGTGAGGTGGGGCCCTAAGTCGGTGGAATGTTACATATATCGTCTCCTTAGACCTTTATCACCATTTTTAAGCTAAAAAAATAGAGAAATTAGAGAAACCCATTTCTAGGATCCAGTGAAATATAGATTTTCTCGACCTAAGTCCTTGACGAAAGTTGTTCTACGCGTTGGGCTCATCATCGTGGTATAATTTGTTTTATCGATTGCGTAGCATATCACACTTTAGTGTTGGGACAACAAGGGTTTGGATATATTTGAAGATTTTGAAGCGTATTACGACCTTAAGATCAAGGTAAGACCCTTCTTTCATCGACTCTAGCTCTTATAAGCAACAAATAGCAATTTGCGATGGAAATACATATATTTTATCGTATTGTCATGGTATCTTTTATTTTTTTGTGTTGATTATGGTTCTACCTTGTTGTAGTATCGAGGGAGTATTGAGTAAAACTCATTAGGCTACGTGAATTTAGCGAAAAAGGTATGTTAAGGCTATTCCCTACTTACGATATGTTTCCTTAATGTTTAGAAGCAATGTATTTGGGTTGTTATCCTTGATATACTTGTAGCCGTGATTGGTGATTGTTGGCTACTCAAGTTGATATAATCCTCCCTTGTCGGGATTCTTATTCAGTTAGTATCGTCCCTATGTTGGACACGACTTAGAGGCTATTTGTATAGGTTGCTTATAACTAAATTACTCGCTTTTAGTGGTTGGATTGTTATTATTGCCGTTGGGGCTATTGTGGTTAGCTGCAGGAATGTGATCTATGCCTAGAAGGGCTATGTTTTGCCTACAGGGCTATGTGGATGCCTAACAGGGCTATGAGTTGCCTACAGGGCTATATTGATGCCTAAGAAGGCTATGTGCTTCCTACAGGGCCATGTTGTTGCCTACGAGGGCTATGAGTTGTCTATAAGCTACGTTGATGCCTAAGGGAGCTATGTGCTACCTAAGGGGCTATATTAATGCCTAAGAGGGCTATGTGACTGCCTACTGGGCTAGGGGACTACTAATAGGGGTATATAGGCTGTTGGCACCTTTCGAGCTTATGGGGGCCTGAGTAGGTGGTCATGTGTGCTGTTTGTACCTGCCGAGCTTATGGGGGTTTGGTTATGTTGTTGTTTTATTATTTTTGATAAGTTTAGATTTAGGAGCAGGTCAGTACACTTATCTTAGCCTTGATTTATTTATTGGATTATTCCAGTATATCAGGATACCTCATCATAGTCTATTACATTTCATACTCTGTATATTATTTTGTACTGACGCCCCATGGGCTTGGGGGCGCTGCATTCATGCATGCAGGTCCTGACAGACGACTGAGTAGACCTCCTCAGCAGCGGGATTGACTTTTATCCGGTTGGCTAGCCCCTTTCCTCCGGAGCTGCCAAAGTTGGGAGGTTTGTTACCTTTTGTTGTATATATCTTTATGGGTAGACTGGGTCCCTGTCCCACCAATCCTTACTACTCTTAGAGGCTTGCAGACTAGTGTGTGGGGTTTATAGCTACGTTATGGCCATGCTGGCCTATGTTGTTGGTTTGCGGAAGCTTGTGAGTTGTTTGATGTATTGTAGTGATATATACCTGCTTTTAGTTTTGGTATAGATATCATGGTGCCTCGACGGCCCAATTAGGACTTATGTGCTAGTTGACTATTTATTTATATGATCTCCTGGGAGTAGCTGTTTCTTTTATAGATCAGTTGACAGGGGCCTTGCCGGCCGATGGGTTAGTTTTAAGCCGATATATACTTGTTTGATTTCTTGATTGCGTGTGGCTGCCATGCGCTAGTAGCAAATGGTTCAGCAGGGTCGGCTCGGGTCTGAGTTTTGGCATTAGGAGCTAGTTACGCCTCTCGATTTTGGGGCGTGACAAAAAGATTCATTTTTTAGATTTTTGTATCAACATTTTTATGATGTTTAGAATTTATTAGAGCATATGCAATATACAAAAAAATTCTCAAACGACTTACCCAAAGCTTTCTACCTTTCCATATTTCAAAAGGTATTCGACCCATGTCTGCTTTAGTCGGAGAGATATTAAGCAGATAAACTGTAGTATGAATAGCCTCAACCCAAAATTGATTGGGAAAATCACTACTCTTTAACATGCTCCTAGCCTTATCCACTACAGTTCTGTTCTTCCGCTCATCCGCTCAGCAATCCCTTTTTTCTCTGGAGTGTAATGTGCAGTCAATTCCATTTTCTTCACAAAATAACTTAAGTTATTGTGATAACAACTCACCTCCTCTATCGGTACACAAAACCTTAACTTTGTCACCAACTTGGTTTTCAATCAATGCTTTGAATTTTTTGAAGCTTGTAAATTTTTTTATTTTAGCTTCAAAGAATATACCCAACTCATCCGATAGTAATAATCAATTAGTAACAAAAAGTTTTGAGAACCAACAAGAGACTCTATGTTCATATGACCACATAAATATGCATGAACAATTTCAAGATAGCTAGTAGCTCTTAAGGATCTTCCAACAGGAAAGTATTTTCTATGTTGTTTGCCATACGTATAACCTTCACATGTATTTTCAATAGGTCCTTTATTTGGCAAACCATGAAACATTTTATTATCTGTAATATGAACATTTGCTAAAATTTGACCAGACTTCTTATTCTTAATAACACCTAAGTCATCATCAAACAAGATCGAGAATCCACAACTCAACAATTTCCCAACACTGTTATGTGCCAAACTAGGATCAAAGAACTCATTTTGAATAAATTTCACTTTACCTTGACTAGTCTAGACAACAATAGTACCTTCACCTTCAACTTGAATTTCCTTATTATCACCAAGCCGAATTCGCCTCATTTTTGTCTCATATAATTCTTTCAATCCTTTTCTTTCACCGTTCATGTGATAGGAGCATCCACTATCCACAAACCAAACATCAGTCTTGTAATATATGGTTGTAGAGAGAGATGAAAAGCACACTTTCATCTTTCTCTTCCTCAGCATAACTAGCTTGATAATTTTTATTCCATCACTTAGCTTCTACATGGAAAAATCTATGACAATTGTAACACTGCCCTCCACATCTGCGGTTGTTTGTCCAGCAAAATTGGCTTATGCCTCTACCACATCCTCTGCCTCTAAAAGAGCCTCTGCTACGTCCTCGTGCTCTTTGTTGTAAAGATTTCTCATTCTGAATTGGATGCTCTTCCTTCACTTGAAAATCTTGTTCTTCAGTTCTCTCTATTGACTTATTCATCCGTGACTCGTGATATTGCAAAGAGCCCATTAGTTCATCAAATGAAAACTTAGATAAGTCTTTTGATTTCTCTATGGCTGCAACCACATGATCAAACATTGGAGGTAATCTTCTAAATACTTTTGAAGCTACAATTGTATCACCTATCTCTTCACCATATGATTACATTTGACTTACAATTCCACTGACTCTTGATAAAAAATCTTGCACATATTCATTTCTTTTCATGAACAACGTTTCAAAATCACAATGAAGAGATTGTAGTTTCACAATAATTACCTTTGAGGAACCATGAAACTAATTTTTAGAAATGAGCCAAGCATCTCTTGAGGTAGTAGCAGCTGCAATTCTAGAGAAATTTGTCTTATGAACGATGGTTGAATAAAGAACAAAGCTTTTGCATTCTTCTTTCTTATTTCCTTTATTCTTTTCTCTATCTCTGCTCCGACTCTGCTACATTTGTGAACCCATCTTTGATCAAGTCCCACAAATCTTGAGACCTAAATAAGGTCTTCATCTCGATACTCGAAAACACATACTTCTCTTCTCACTCCCTGACTGTTGCTTATCTCTTTATCGCCCAGTCAAAGACCAAACGCTTGCTTTGATACCACAATGTAGAAAACAACGAGCTTCTTCAACTACAAAACTTAAAGCTGCACAAAGAAGATGAAGGAAATATTTTACAGGAGTACCCTCTTTATTAACTAGAAACATCGGGTTTTATAGGATTACAAACTCAGAAGATAATATCTATTTATGACTCCCACTTGACTAGACACTAGGGAAGTGCTAGAAATATTGCAACCAAATAACAACCTAACAAAGACTCTTTCAACTCTAGTAAAAGACTTATTCAAACTCATAGTTAATAAATTTACCCAACGCAATAACTCAGTAACATAGAGTCATTTTTCATTCAATTGTCAAAAGTACTTATGTATCACTCACTTTCTTTGATTAGAAGACATGATAAAATTTGTAAGTTCTTGTTTCCATCGCATCCCTACAACACCTAAAGAAAGGAAGAAGGTACTCAGAAACAACTCACCGGTAAATAGATATAAGATAGTACATTGATGGAGATTTTAATGATTATTTCAAATATTGATGTATGGGTGTAACATTTTATAATGTTTTACTTTCATTTGTTGGGATGCGATGAATTTACGGAGACTTTCAATTTTTTGCTTGCCAGCTTGTTGAATTTAACACACAAGGGAACTATATTAGCTTTGAGAAGTATTAATTTCATATCTTAAACTTGAAAGTGAAGACTAGAGATATTTTTGAGTATCAAATACATTTCCAAAATTTGTCCATTTAAATGAAGAAGAGTGGATGTCTTAATGTGTTCCCTAGTTTAGATGAAATTTTTTGACATGTTCTGACAAACATGATTTGGTTAATTTATTATGAAGAGGATTTGCTATTTAATCATTTATTACTAGGCTAACATTACCTTCTCATGAGCGATGTATTCTTCTCCACTCTCTCAGAAAATATGGTGAACATATAACTTATTTTTCTCCCCTCCCTGAAATTCTGACCTAGAAGATATAATTAAAAATGTTATGTTACTTTCTATAATAGTTCTACTTTAGTTATAGCATCCAATAGCTTCATAAATTTTGTTCCTTATTTTGAGATGTTTTATATCCTGTTCGTTACTTTTTCGTTCCTTTTTTTGTAATTGTTCGTGTAAGGGGTGAGCTTATGTTCTTAAAACTGACATAAGTTTTCTCTCATCAACTACATAGCAAAAAATTATTGTCCATCGGGGTTTAGGGTTCTTTTTGTTTCACTATAATGATTTTACCTAGACGAGTGAAGTGATAATCTTTCGCTTGATTGACTAGTGAGTATACTTCTAGTTCGGGTTTTTCAAAGCCATTGTTTGCTTTTGTTTTTCAATCAAACGAGTTTCTAGAACATTCTTATTACTGGAGTATAGGTGTTGTAGCAATTTTCATAGGCTTATCCCATTGAGAGAATGAGATTTTTCCATAAGACTTATGAATATTGTATAGTAAATTGACTATTTTGCTACATCAACAATCGTGGTGCTTCTTAAATGTTCAAAGATTTGCTTCTCCTAGATCTTTCCATTTTAAAATTGTTTCCCCCCAATAATACCGTTGATTTAGTTCTTTAATTTCCTTCTTCTATAAATCCTAATTAGAGAGTATTGTCATACACCCAACCACTAACCTGAATAAAAAATTCAGTTTCCAAGTGTTAAATATTTTTTTGTACTTCGCGATAGCTTCTCTATTTTCTTTAAATCTTAATTTGATGTTGTGAAATTATATCTTGATTTCAAAAAAATAATATATGTTGCGTTTGATTTATAGGATTTTGTAAAATTTTCAGGTCCTTCAGGTTTGTAAATTCATATGTTTCATCTTATAAATCTTTATTTTCGTCCTTTGTATTTCATGATGGTGATTGTAATGTCCAAGTACTGTGTACTTGAATAAGGGTAGATAATATTCCATTACAACATAAGTTGATGGAAATGATCAACTTCTTATGTTTTTCAATGCTAATTTAACTTTTCTTGTGTTGAAATTACAAAACCCATCTGTTGGCGATCTAGACCTGTCGTTACTCATCTTTAATGTGATGATTATTATAATGGTTTGTATTCATTTTTTACTTAATAGCTTTTTTTGGCTGACTCCATTGCAACTTAAGTATGAACAATAGTTTTGTCATTCACATAGAGAAACCATATTAAAACCCTGTCTCAATCTCAACCAGAAAAAAGGAACCAACATGTGGCACAAAATCATTTTGAACAAATCTTTATGGGCCTTTTATGAACTGTTTTGTACTGTTGGCATCACTCCACCATTATTAGAATGATTCTCTTCTTTGATCCTCATGTGCTCCAGATTTAGAGAAATATTTCACTATGTCATTTCCATATGTCAAATATTTATTGCAATAAAAGAATCTTTTTATTCGCATGAGCCATGGACTAGATACAAAGCCTAGTTGTAGGGCTTATAGCTTATGGCATATAAAACATTGATGGGGTAATGCATCCTAATTTAATGTTTTGAGGCTTCTTTCACCTCTCGTTGCTTAAGAATAAACATATTGCATGTTACAATGAAATGGCTAGACAAGAGATATAGATTTATTTTTCCAGTGGCTATCAGGTCTTCCTTTCTCAAGTGGTGGTTTGAATAATGTTGTAGAAGCAAAATTCCTTACTTCTTCATTGATGGTATGTTTTACCGTTTAGGATGTTTTGAAAATTATCATTCCTTGTATTATTTATGCATCTCCTATAGTTTTATTTTCTATTAAACACTTTCCTTTTTGTACTTCCTTTCGCTTTCTAGGGTGTTCTGTGAGGTCCATATAATTATTCACCAATCTTGCTAATTTGGTATTGAGGTGTAGTAGTTGTTTCTCTTTACTATGCCACTGCTTTTCATAATAACAATGGCATAGTAAAGAGCAACAACTACTACACCTGAATCCCAAGTTAGCTAGACTTGTGAATAATCATATGGACCTCACATAACTCATTAGAAAGCAAAATGAAGCACATAGAGGAAAACATGTAGTATAAAATAACAGGCAAAACTGCTCATTACCCTCTGAACTTGAAGCTTTTTATTCAGTGTACACCTAAACTATATTCCGTTTTAATTAGCCCCCCCCCCCAAACTTGTTTATTACTCCATCGTGTACACCTTTATTGCTCAGCTGTCATCGAAATTGACAACAAACTCTACTAGGCGCGTCAGGAAGTAACTTTTTTGCCACATCATAAAGCTACAACGGTCAAAAAACCCTTAAATCTCCATTTTTCTAGAATATTTGACATATTTTAAGAACTTTCTCTCTCTATTCTCTAACTATTTATTCTCCCTAATCCCTCTCCCATTTCAAATTTTGGAATTTTTCTCTCTTTTTTGTTTTAATTGCATTTGCTAAATTCATGAATTATAATAGGAGACTTGTTTGTTTATGTGGAACTCCTCCAATTCTGAAAATTTCATGGACAAATGACAATCCCAGATGTAGATTTCTCGGTTGTAGACACTATCTGGTATGTATTGTTTCATATATTTTTTCTTTTTATTTGCCAAGTTGTTACTATGTTTTTTAAACTTTGATTTTATGAAATGCAGTCTTTATTTCAAAATTCTTGTAAGTTTTTCAATTGGTATGATCAAAAATTTCCTAGCCATGCGAATGCTATGATTTTGGATCTGTTGAAGAAAACCAAAAAAAAGAAAAATAGTTGAAGTGTAGATGGATGTTGAAACTGATTTTGGGCATTAGTTTGATATGTAATGTGATATTGTTCTTTTATTTAGTGTGTCGTTGAATTTTTTTTATGAATGTAATTGTTATTAACGCAAGGTCTTTTTGTTCTAGGGTTCTTATTTTGAGGATTAGTTTGGTTTGGTGTTTTAGTGATGTATGCTTCTGCTGATTAAAGCTATATATATATCTTTGTGTATGTTCAATTGACGTGTCCTTATTTTATAAAACTACAGTTACATGTAATAGGTAATATGATAACAAAACATGAAATAATAACATAAAGGCATAACATAACTAGTGCTTTCTTGATCATTAAACATAAACATCATAGTGTTTCATTGTTTCAACCAACAACCACAATTACTTAAGTTAACCACCAAAATAAAAAGCAGTCACTACTTTAAGTTTGGTTGAACAACCACACAAGCACAAAAACACAAACTTTAAGTTTGGTTGAACATCCACACAAGCACCAAAATACAAAGCAATCACTAATTTAAGTTTGGTTGTTACTGTTAGTTGCTATGTTTTAGGACTGCAACCTTTTATTTATTTACAACAGTAAATTATCTTTAGTTTTCTTCAAAATAACTTCTTGACCTAGTCTCTGGGAGTTTGTTTATCTTTAGCAGATGTGTTGCTGATTTTTAGGACCATGAAGTTAGTTCTTTATTATAAGTGTAAGTCATAGGCAGTGAAAAAAGACTGCATTATCAAATAAAGTTATCTCTTCTTTCTTGTTCTTCATTGCTTTATAGTTCTATACTTTCATTATTCTTAAGTTCTCCTTTGTTCTTTTTTTGGGTTTCCACATTAATTAAGTACAATTGGTATCAGAGCTT